>NW_007238091.1:0-908 GCF_000164805.1 Carlito syrichta | reverse complement strand
AGCCAGCCAGTTAACCAGCTAACTTAACTAGCTGACTTAAGTAGATAGCCATTTGGCTAGCAAGCTGGCTTAACTAGCTAGCCACCTAGCTAGCCAGCCAGTTAGCCAGGTCACTTAACTCGCTGACTTACCTAGCTAGCCAGACAGGCTGCCAGCTGATTTAGTTATCTAGCTAGCTACCTCGCAAGGTGGCTAACCAGCTGACTTAACTAGCTGACTTAACCAGCTAGCCAGCTGGCTAGACAGCTGAATTAACTATGTAGTTACCTATCTAGCCAGTTGGCTAACCACTTGAATTATCTAACTGACTTAACCAGCTAGCCAGCTGGCTAGGCAGCTGACTCAACTACCTGATTTAACTAGTTAGCCAGGTGGCTAGTCAGCTTACTTAAATAGCTGACAACCGTAGCTAGCCAAGTGACTAGTCAGTTGACTTAAATAGCTGGGTACCTATGTATCCTGCCGGCTTGCCAACTGAATTAATAACCTAGCTACCTAGCTAACCAGCTGGTTAGCCAGCTGACATAACTAGCGAGCTACCCAGCTAGGCAGCTGTCTACACAGCTGACTTAAGCTGATTAACTAGCTAAAAAGATCATTTAACTAGCTGACTTAACTACCTAGTTTCCTAAATAGCCAGCTGAATTTACCACCTGAAATAACTAGCTAGCTCCCTATCTATCTGTCTAGCTAGCTGACTTAAATAGCAGACATAAATAGCTAGTCAGGTGACATAGTCAAATTAACTAGCTAGCTACCTAGCTAGCCAGCTGACTTAACTATCTAAAATATCTAGCTCACCAGCTGTCTGGACATTTGAATTGACTAGCTTTTTGAGTAGCGAGCCAACAGGCTAGTCAACTGACAATGAGGTGACTAAACTAGTTAAGAAGCTGGTAAGCAGGGTG
>NW_007238090.1:0-758 GCF_000164805.1 Carlito syrichta | reverse complement strand
ATATGAGGACTCCCATTACTCAGTTTCCTATTTTAAAACTCTGATACATGGTTACCTCTTAGTAAGATGCCATGTAGATTTTTGAGCCGAGGACTCATGCAGCTAAGATTCCATATTCTTCCTTAGCAAGAGGCCTTGTAGTTTCCTGTATATGAGGACTCCCATTTCCCAGATTCCTGTTTCATTCTCAGGAAGCGCCGAGACATTCCCTGGTGACCTACAATTCCAGTTGTTTGGATACCAAGAGAAAGACTCCCATAAGGTTCGTTGGAAACTGAAATCAAAGATTCCTGGTTCCCCTTAACAAGACTTCCCCCAAATGTGGAATCTTCTAAACCCAATGTCCAGTTCCCACCAGCCGGACCACAAGAAATTTCTGTAGTTTGATGTAACCTGCATCAAGGGATTTTGTACAAATATGACTTTTGATTCCTGGGGTACCTGATTATGGGCATAGATGTTCCTAGGACACAAAACGATTTGTAGGGATAGAACTTCGATTACAACTATCAAGTGTACCAGAATGTTCCTGGGGATCTGTAATGACAGATTAATGGTATCTACAGAGCCAGTAGCTCTGAAAAATGTAAGGACCATGAATGACAGATTGCTGTTTAAACCTTATCAAGATGAGCTGTAGATTCTGGCGAATGAGAACTCCTAGAGCCAGATTTACTTTTAGTTCTCAGCAAGATGCCCTGATGTTCCCTCGTGATGTAGATCCCAAAACTCTGTATACAAATAGCAGATGCCCAGAA
>NW_007238089.1:0-829 GCF_000164805.1 Carlito syrichta | reverse complement strand
CATTCCTTATATTTTCTTAGCAAGAGACTGTGTAGTTTCCTGTATATGAAGACTCCCATTACCCAGATTCCTGCTTCGAAACACTGATTCTTGCTTAGCCCTTAGAAAGACGCCCGGTAGATTTTTAGGATTGAGGACATATATAACCCAGATTCCTTATTCATCCTTAGCAAGAGGTCGTGAATTTTCCTGTATATGAGGACATTCGTTACCCAGATTCGTGATCAAATCCCTGATACTCTTTTCTCCCTTAGTAAGACTCACTGTAGGTTTTTGGGATTTGAGGACTGGTGTAACCAGATTCCTTATTCTTCCATAGCAAGTGGCCATGTAGTTTCCAGTATATGAGGGCTCCCATTACGCAGATTCCTGCTTCAATCTCAGCAATACGTGAAACATTTCCTGATGAACATAGAATTCCAGTTGTTTGGCTATTAATAGAAAGACTCCCATATAGTACCTGGGAACAGTAATCCAATTTTCCACGTTCCCCTTAACAAGACATCGTAAAAATGTGGAACATTCTAAACCCAATATCCCAATTCCCACCAGCCTGACCACATAAATTTCTGTAGTTTGAGGTAACCTGAAACGAAGGATTTTGTCCCGAAATGCCAATTGATTCCTGGCGTACTGGATTGTGGCCGAAAATGTTCATAAGAAGCAAACGGAATTGTAGGTCCAGATCCTCGATTACAACTATCAAGAGGACCGGAATCTTCTTGGATTTGTAATTAAAGATTTTAGGTATCCACTCAGCAAGTAGCCCTCAAAAATGTAGGGACCTACAAGCACAGATTCCTCATTAAACCTTATCAAGAGGCCATAT
>NW_007238088.1:0-667 GCF_000164805.1 Carlito syrichta | reverse complement strand
TTTGAGGACTCATGTAACCAGATTCCTTATTTTTCCGTAGCAAGTGGCCATGTAGTTTCCAGTATATGAGCACTCCCATTACACAGATTCCTGCTTCATTCTCAGCAATACGTGAAACATTTCCTGATGAACATAGAATTCCAGTTGTTTGGCTATTAATAGAAAGACTCCCATATAGTACCTGGGAACAGTAATCCAATTTTCCAGGTTCCCCTGAACAAGACATAGTAAAAATGTGGAACATTCTAAACCCAATATCCCAATTCCCACCAGCCTGACCACATAAATTTCCTTCCCCAATTCCTGTTTCATTCTCAGCAAGGCACTGAGACATTTCCTGGTGACATAAAATTCCAGTTGTTTGGATATCAAGACATACACACCCATAAGGTACTTGGGGAGCTGGAATAGAAGATTCCTGGTTCCCCTTAACAAGAACACCCCAAATGTGGAATCCCCTACACTCAATATCACAATTCCCACCAGCCCGACCACAAGAAATTTCTGTAGTTTGAGGTAACCTTAATCGAGGGATTTTGTACCAATATGCCATTTGATTCCAGGGGTACCTGATTATGGTCGTAGATGTTCCTAGGACACAAAAGGATTTGTAGGGCCAGATCTTTGATTACAACTATCAAGAGGACCAGAAAGTACCTGGGGATCG
>NW_007238087.1:6869-8375 GCF_000164805.1 Carlito syrichta | reverse complement strand
TCTTAGCAAATTCAAGCATATGATATTGTTAACTATAGCATCATTGTTGTACGTTAGATCCCCAGAACCTTTTAATCTGGTGACTAAAAATGTTTACCCTTCAACCAACATCTTCTAATTCCCCTGCCTCTTCCCTGCAGCCTCTGGTAACTACCAGCCAATTCTCTGCTTCTGTGAGTTTGACTATTTTGGATTTCACCTATAAGTGAGATCATTTGTCTTTCTGTGTCTGGCTGATTTTACTCAGCATAATACCCTACAGTTTCATACATGTTGTCACAAATGACAGAATTTTCTTCTTTTTTAAAGCTGAATAATATTTCATTATTTGTATATGACATATATATGTTCCATCGTGTATATATATGTAATATGTGTATACACACACACACACACACACACACACACACACACATTTTCATTCTAGATATATACATTTTCATTATTCTTTCATCTATTGACCAGCATTTAGGCTGATTTGTTATCTTGATTATAAATAATGCTGTAGTGAACATGGCAGTACTGATATCTCTTTGAGGTGCTGATCTTATTTCCTTTGGATAAATACCCAGGAGCAGAATTGCTGAATCATTTGATAGTTCTATTTTTAATTAGGATAAACTTCCATCCAGTTTTCCATAATGACTGTACCAATTTCCATTCCCACCAACAGTATGTAAGGGTTCCTTTTTCTCCAAATCCTTGATAACACTTGCTAACTTTTGACTTTTCGATAATAGCCCATATTTTGAATATTTACATGTTTAAGATGGTTCATTGCTGAACTTGGCTTAATATAATTTATTGGGTCATAGTTTATTTCTATGAATTTTGAAATACAAAATTTGAACTAAGACCTGACACTAGAGGGAAAGGATCCCAGACAGAAGGAATGGCATGTGCAAAGACTCTGAAGTTAGAAATAACTTAGCATGTTAGATGGATGGAAAGCTATCCAGTGCTGGGATGTACTCATTGGGGGTGAGAGTGGAAGAGGTTAACAGGTGCTGAATCTTGGTGGCCCTCTGGGATTTGGGGGGGAATTTTGGATCTTATTCAAAGCCTTTTAAACAGGTTGAGCCACAACTTGAGTTAGCATCTCTAAGGATCCCTTTGGGATCCAGGCAGAGAATAGATTATACAGCAGGGGTTAGCACTCTTTTTCTGTAAAGGTTCAGATGGGAGATACGGAGATAAAGCAAGCATAACAAAATCATAGTAGTAGAATCTAGGTGGCAGGAAGATAAGAGTTCTAGGTGGCGGGAAGATAAGAGTTCTGCCAACAGTTTGTATGTGAAAATCTGCATAATAAAAATGCTGAAAAAGAGAATATATACTCTTTTAAAATTATCACAAGAATTACCTGAGATAACAAATGTGGAAGAACTTTGTACACTCTGAAGTGCTTACAGATTTTAAATATGATTAAAGTAGTAAATGGCATAACAGGGCCAATTAAAGAGCTGAAGGAACAATTAGAGAGTCTTCTTATCTCTGATGCATTTC
>NW_007238087.1:0-5766 GCF_000164805.1 Carlito syrichta | reverse complement strand
GCCAGCCCCTGCAGAGAGATTTAGGGGATCCCTGGGAGGTGTGGCAGCATCGGTGATTATTCTGGAGAAATAAAGAGAAAGAAAGAGAAGGGGGGGAAAGAAAGAGACTGGACTCTGTCTAGTGCAGAAGCCGTTTAATGGGACAAACCATAAACCTTTTATCCTAAAGTTTCACAGGCAAAATCACAAGATTTTCACATGAACACAAAGCCAGGTGGATGAGGGGCGTCCCCCACCTATAAGACATTTCCTCAAGCATGAGGAAAGACAATTCCAATATTATTTCACTGTTCCTTATGCTTGGTTAATGTTCTTCATAAACAATACAACAATTCTAACATCATAATACTCTAATAATCAATAACTTCTAAAATTTATGCATTACCAACACCTAATGACTGACTTAAATCCTAATACCTTCCTATTCTGTGCTAATTTTACCTGTACTATAAAAAAACTCTTAATTATAGCTCAAACCAATTCCTAAAGAATATGGCCCAGTCCAAAGATCACGCTGGGCCATTTACAGGAACAACTGATTATAATCTCTTAACAAATGGCTATTCTAAAATCCTATGTATCTACCTTAATTTCTATAAAAGTTTTTAATACCTAATCCTAATATATAAAGCTGATCAGCAGCAATAAATCTTCTAAAATAAAACCCAAATACAAACTGTAATTGTACTAAAGCCAAAGCTGCATTGTTCCCAGAATATGGGAACAATGAAATTTCTAAAGCTAGCTGTATTCTTATAAAACCTCAAAATATCATGCTTGATCATGCTTGAACTAACATAATCCCCTGATATAGCATGACCTATTCTACAATACTTTCTATGAATAAAATAAATTCAGTTTCTATAATAAATAGAAAAAACCTACACTAATTGTAGCTAAAGAACCAGTTTAAAAGAATGCAGCCCAGTCCAAAGTACACAATGGGTCCTTAGGAATGTGGCCCAGCCCAAAGTTCATGCTGAGCCATTTCTGGTAACTCTAGATAATCATCTATACCATTTAAAGCTGAAAACAGCTCTCTAAATGTATACACTAATTCTACAAATATACTTTTAAATCTTATAAAGAAGCTTGTATCATATATCATATATAAGGCTCCTGAATGTGCCCTGAGTTTGAACCATAATTGATAGAAAGGCCAAAACCACAGTGTGTGAGAAACGGGAACAATGAAATTTCTAGAGTTAGCCATGTCTGTCATACTCTCAGAACTTCATGCTTAGATCATCAAAGTCCCTACTAGTGGATCATGCCAAACAGCAAAGAAGGGAAGAGGGAATGGGCCTTCAGCTCCTGAACTCATCCTAGTGGTCTCAGGGTCCGCAGCCTGCCTGGATCCCTAACGCTCAGGCAGGCCTCCACAGCCGGCTCCCAACACTCCATTAGCAGACTGCTAATTTCTTTGGGGTATTTTTCTCACAAACGTTTCACAAAATACTAATAATTTCACCACTCTTCCACTCAAGTTTCACCATAAATTGTATGCTTGTTCTTGCTTCAATTTAAGCAAAATTCATGCTGCTCTGATTGATAGAAGCGTTTTTCCAACTGATGTCTTCGTAGTGCCTCAAACTAGATCCTGCCCCAACACATGCTATAGCAAGCTAGTATGAATTTATTTTGATGCAAAAAGTTTTTTCAAAATACACACTGTCCATAAACCTTTAGAGGTTCCCTTCATGGTGGCCATGCCATCTCTTTTCATCTCAGTGTGAGTTGTAATTCTATCAAGACTCCCTATTGGTTTCAGTATGGCATAAGAAATATCTCCTGGCTGTATTGCCATGATTTCCTGTAGCTGGATGTGGAGTGGCTGCTGAGGGAGGAGGGGGGTGCTGGGCTGCAGTTGGGTGAGGTTGTGAACCAATCCTGCTTTTGCCTCACTATCCCTTTGAGAGGTTGGTTATGAAACCCTTCTTCTGGGGAAGTTTGATGCAGACCAGAAGCCTCCTCCCAAGCTCATCTTCAGGTATCCTCTCTTCCATCTCCTCCTCTTTCCTCTCCATCTATCCTGGAGGGGGCCAAGCCTTCTCTGTATGCTCATCTCTCCATTGTGGGTCTGGGTAGGAACTGTGCAGATCCACACCCAGCCTTGCCCATGATGATCGCAACTTCACATTGCATCTCTTTTTTCACCATGACTTTTCTGAAACCTATGCTGAGGTATCTCAACATCGTAGTAAGTTGAACCAGGTTTTATTCATTTGGTGAATATTAGGTACAACAGAAGTCAGTCTGTGGCTGCAGTCAGCGAGGCCCATGCTCACAGCACCTGTCCCAGGGCCTCCAAACTCCTCAGAAGGGCTGAGTCACCCATAATCCCACTGCCATCTGAAAACTTAGGGATGGGGGGACCAGCCACAGAACTCCAAACACAAGGCATGAATGCCAGTGGAGCTTCCTTCCACTCCACCCTGAGTGCTAATAGCAGCCCACTGGGATACTTTGGTGTGATGAGCTATGTGGGTCTTGCAGTGGGAGCTGTAGAGAAAGGAAAGGAAAAGAGAAAAGGCCCTGGATGTCCTCGGGCCTTACTCAAGGAGAGCACCAAGGAAGAAAGATAAGCAACCCCTGAGAAAAACTGTCACAAGACATGACCTCAGACTTCACAAAAGACACAATCCCTGATGACTAACCTACACAGGCAAACGTGCTCCACTGACTCCCTGAGGTAATGCCTGCTCCTATGACCACTGGACACCCAGGCAGGGCCACAGTGATATGAAGGCCAGACATGTGGTAGAACAGGCTGTCACCAGGAGAGGAAAATACTTTGCCCGGCTTTCAATGTAGACCAGGGGCACCATGCTAATGTGAGATAAACACAGACTCATAACTCAGAGATTCCACTGCTGGGCCTTCTCCCCGGGGAGATGAGAATGAGTGTTTTGTGGGGGAATATTTCATAGTATTGGAAGAGCGCAGTGCCTAGCAACAAGGAACTGGGTAAAGAAGTAATGGTATATTCTGTGAACACATTGTAACAGCAATTAAAATAAGTGAACTCTATGCATATGAATCCAGTTCAAGAGAACTACAATGGTGAGTAAAGAAAAGCATGTTCAGCATTATCAATTCAGTGTGACTTAGTGCAAGTAGTTAAAAATATTCAAAGCATTGCCATGCCCTCTTCTGAGGCATACCCTGGAGTATTCTTCTCAGGACAGGAAGCACACAGGCCAGTTTCAGGACAGTGCTTGTTTTCACATCAAGGAAGGGGACTGGGACTGGGGAAGGGCAAGGAGCAGACCTCAGTTGTAGGTGTATTATTGTATTTCTTTAAAGATTTCCTAGGCACTGATAGAAATACTGATGGCAGTTACCCAGATCATCTTGCATGGAATGGGTGAAAGCAGTGAAATGCTCTCTTTCCCTGTCTGTCCCTGGGGCAGAGACTGTGTCCTGTTTACTCTGGTGTGCTGGTGTCCCCTTGGGACGTGGCTCAAGGGGGTGTCCATGCACAACCACTGAGTGGATGGGGCAGGGTCCTGCCAAGAGTCTGGTCCCCTCTTCTTTGGGCCCAGCACCCCTCACTGCACCAGCCCAGCAAGAGCTTGGCCAAGGAAGGGGAGTTCACCAGCCCAGGGAGGAAGCTGACTGAGGAGAGGTGTTTTCTTGCTTCCATGAGACACTTAATAGGATACAAATCGAGACAGAGAATCCGTAGCTCCCTGCCTGCCTCAGGAACTCGGGAGCAGAGTTTCAAAGTGCTTCAGTAACCTACCCGAGACTTAGACTTCTGAAGGATAGATAACAGCAGAAACAATATCAGAAATAACAAAACCCTACACTTTTTAAATGCAATCTGCTCACAGCTCTAAGCTACCTGACATCTCAGGTGTCCAGGTAACTGGTTTCATCACCTAGCCAGCAGGTGAAGACAGGTGCCTCGGCAGGAAGATTGAATGTAAAGAGATGGATGCCTTTGGGGGGGCCAGCCCCCAAAAAGAGATTTAGGAGGTCCCTTGGAAGGTGTGATGGTGTCAGCGTTTCTGTAGGGATAGATATTAAAAGAAAGAAAGAGACTGGGGGAGAAAGGAAGAAGCTGGACTCTTTCTAGTGCAGAAGTCATTTATTGAAACTTACAGTGGGTATTTATCCCCAAATTTTATACAGGCAGTCTCACAAGTCTTTCACATGAACACAACCCACCAGGTGTTTCCTCAGGCATGAGGAAGAACAATCACAAAACTTTGACATGAACACAAAGCCAGGTGAATGAGGGGCATCCCTCACCCACCAGGTGTTTCCTGGAGTAAGAGGAAGGGCAATCCCAATTAAATCACAAGACATTTACATGAACATAGAGCCAGGTGGATGAGGGGCATTCCCCCCCACCAGGTGTTTCCTGGAGTATGATTAATGGGGATCCCAAAACTATCTCACTGTTCCTCATGCTTGGTTAATATTTCTTAAGAGCAATACAACAATTCTAATATCATAATATTCTAATAATCAATAACTTTTAAAACCTATGCATACACAACACCTAATATCCAACCTAAATCCCAATTCCTCTCTAATATCCAACCTAAATCCCAATTCCTTTCTACCTACACTATAGAAACTCTTAATTATAGCCCAAACCAATTCCTAAGGAATGTGGTCCAGTCAAACGATCACGCTGGGCCATTTCTGGGAACAATCGATTACAATCTCTTAACAAAATGGCTGTTCTGAAATCCTATAGATCTATTTTAACTTTTATAAAAGTTTCTAATTCCTAATCCTGATCATCAGCAATAAAGCTTCTAAAAAATAAAACCCAAATATAAACTGTAAATTGTATTAAAGCCAAAACTGTAAATGTAGAAGATAGAAACAATGTAATTTCTAAAGTTAGCTGTATACTTATTAAACCTCAAAATATCATGTTAGATCATGGTTGAACTGACATAATTTACTGACATAGTATAACCTATTCTACAATACTTTCTATGAATAAAATAAATTCAATTTCTATAATAAGTAGAAAAAGCCCTATACTAACTGTAACTAAAAACCGGTTTAAAAGAAAGCAGGCTAGTCCAAAGTACGCGCTGGGCCCTTAGGAATGTGGCCCAGCTCAAAGCTCATGCTGGGCCTTTAGGAAAGTGGCCCAGCCCAAAGTTTGTGCTGGGCCATTTCTAGTAGCTCTAGATATTTATCTGTATTATTAAGGTTGAAACAGCACTTTGTATGTATATACTAATTTCTACAAATATACTATTAAATCTTAAAAGAAGCTTGTACCATATTAAAGGGTCCCAAATGTGACCTGAGTTTGAATTATGTTAAGTTTAAAGCCGAAACTGCAGTCTGTGAGAAACGGGAACAATGGACTCCTAAAGTAAGCCATGCCTGTCGTACTCTCAGAACTTCATGCTTAGATCATCAAAGTCCCTGCTAGTGGGATGTGCCAAAACAGCAAATAAGGGAAGAGGGAATGGGCCTTCAGCTCCTGAACTCGTCCTAGTGGTCTCAGGGTCCGCAGCCTGCCTGGATCCCTAACACTCAGGCAGGCCTCCACAGCCGGCTCCCAACAGATGCCTTTGCCCTGGAGTCTCTGGGCAGTGTGCTGGCAAGTATTTGGACAATCCAGCTCTGGAAACTGAGAAGACTGGAGGAAAACCACTTCTCTGGGCTCTGTATTTATGGTTTCTGATTTTTAAAACAAATAACCCACGAGTCTTCACTCATTAATTTGTGAAGTAGGAACCTATTCTAAGTCCACTTTGTACAGGCCCTTGTGCTGGGAGTAGGAAG
>NW_007238086.1:0-1063 GCF_000164805.1 Carlito syrichta | reverse complement strand
TTCATTATTCTTTCATCTATTGACCAGCATTAGGCTGATTTTTTATCTTGATTATAAATAATGCTGTAGTGAACATGGCAGTACTGATATCTCTTTGAGGTGCTGATCTTATTTTCTTTGGATAAATACCCAGGAGCAGAATTGCTGAATCATTTGATAGTTCTATTTTTAATTAGGATAAACTTCCATCCAGTTTTCCATAATGACTGTACCAATTTCCATTCCCACCAACAGTATGTAAGGGTTCCTTTTTCTCCAAATCCTTGATAACACTTGCTAACTTTTGACTTTTTGATAATAGCCCATATTTTGAATATTTACATGAACTTGGCTTAATATAATTTATTGGGTCATAGTTTATTTCTATGAATTTTGAAATACAAAATTTGAACTAAGACCTGACACTGGAGGGAAAGGATCCCAGACAGACGGAATGGCATGTGCAAAGACTCTGAAGTTAGAAATAACTTAGCATGTTAGATGGATGGAAAGCTATCCAGTGCTGGGATGTACTCATTGGGGGTGAGAGTGGAAGAGGTTAACAGGTGCTGAATCTTGGTGGCCCTCTGGGATTTGGGGGGGAATTTTGGATCTTATTCAAAGCCTTTTAAACAGGTTGAGCCACAACTTGAGTTAGCATCTCTAAGGATCCCTTTGGGATCCAGGCAGAGAATAGATTATACAGCAGGGGTTGGCACTCTTTTTCTGTAAAGGTTCAGATGGGAGATACGGAGATAAAGCAAGCATAACAAAATCATAGTAGTAGAATCTAGGTGGCGGGAAGATAAGAGTTCTAGGTGGCGGGAAGATAAGAGTTCTGCCAACAGTTTGTATGTGAAAATCTGCATAATAAAATGCTGAAAAGAGAATATATACTCTTTAAAATTATCACAAGAATTACCTGAGATAACAAATGTGGAAGAACTTTGTACACTCTGAAGTGCTTACAGATTTTAAATATGATTAAAGTAGTAAAATGGCATAACAAGGGCCAATTAAAGAGCTGAAGGAACAATTAGAGAGTCTTTCTTATCTCTGATGCATTCAAAGTTGTAGACATCAG
>NW_007238085.1:0-6087 GCF_000164805.1 Carlito syrichta | reverse complement strand
ACAATTCTTCAAAGAAATGCTTCAGGATCTTGATCTCACTTGTTTAAAATTTCCATTGAATGCTCTGCTTTTGTCTGCAGATTACCTGGCACCCACTGAGTAGATGCAACTTTTTGTGCAATTTTAATTTTTTATTGTGTGAGAGGAGCCCATTGAGCTATCTGTTGTGTTGACTATTGTTTCTGCCGTTGATCATTGGGCCTCTTCAATTAGGTCACAAACAAGAGGAATTTTTTCCCTACAAGTTGATGTAGATGGTCTGCTGTTGCAGGCTTCAACTTCTACAGCATCTTGTGCTTTCTTAAAACAAGTTCTCCATTTTGGGGGGCCAGCCCCTGCAGAGAGATTTAGGGGATCCCTGGGAGGTGTGGCAGCATCGGTGATTATTCTGGAGAAATAAAGAGAAAGAAAGAGAAGGGGGGGAGAAAGAAAGAGACTGGACTCTGTCTAGTGCAGAAGCCGTTTAATGGGACAAACCATAGACCTTTTATCCTAAAGTTTCACAGGCAAAATCACAAGATTTTCACATGAACACAAAGCCAGGTGGATGAGGGGCGTCCCCCACCTACAAGACATTTCCTCAAGCATGAGGAAAGACTATTCCAATATTATTTCACTGTTCCTTATGCTTGGTTAATGTTCTTCATAAACAATACAACAATTCTAACATCATAATACTCTAATAATCAATAACTTCTAAAATTTATGCATTACCAACACCTAATGACTGACTTAAATCCTAATACCTTCCTATTCTGTGCTAATTTTACCTGTACTATAAAAAAACTCTTAATTATAGCTCAAACCAATTCCTAAAGAATATGGCCCAGTCCAAAGATCACGCTGGGCCATTTACAGGAACAACTGATTATAATCTCTTAACAAATGGCTATTCTAAAATCCTATGTATCTACCTTAATTTTCTATAAAAGTTTTTAATACCTCATCCTAATATATAAAGCTGATCATCAGCAATAAATCTTCTAAAATAAAACCCAAATACAAACTGTAATTGTACTAAAGCCAAAGCTGCATTGTTCCCAGAATATGGGAACAATGAAATTTCTAAAGCTAGCTGTATTCTTATAAAACCTCAAAATATCATGCTTGATCATGCTTGAACTAACATAATCCCCTGATGTAGCATGACCTATTCTACAATACTTTCTATGAATAAAATAAATTCAGTTTCTATAATAAATAGAAAAAACCTACACTAATTGTAGCTAAAGAACCAGTTTAAAAGAATGCAGCCCAGTCCAAAGTACACACTGGGTCCTTAGGAATGTGGCCCAGCCCAAAGTTCATGCTGAGCCATTTCTGGTAACTCTAGATAATCATCTATACCATTTAAAGCTGAAAACAGCTCTCTAAATGTATACACTAATTCTACAAATATACTTTTAAATCTTATAAAGAAGCTTGTATCATATATCATATATAAGGCTCCTGAATGTGCCCTGAGTTTGAACCATAATTGATAGAAAGGCCAAAACCACAGTGTGTGAGAAACGGGAACAATGGAATTTCTAGAGTTAGCCATGTCTGTCATACTCTCAGAACTTCATGCTTAGATCATCAAAGTCCCTACTAGTGGATCATGCCAAACAGCAAAGAAGGGAAGAGGGAATGGGCCTTCAGCTCCTGAACTCATCCTAGTGGTCTCAGGGTCCGCAGCCTGAGATCCCTAATGCTCAGGCAGGCCTCCACAGCCGGCTCCCAACACTCCATTAGCAGACTGCTAATTTCTTTGGGGTATTTTTCTCACAAACGTTTCACAAAATACTAATAATTTCACCACTCTTCCACTCAAGTTTCACCATAAATTGTATGCTTGTTCTTGCTTCAATTTAAGCAAAATTCATGCTGCTCTGATTGATAGAAGCTCTTTTCCAACTGATGTCTTCGTAGTGCCTCAAACTAGATCCTGCCCCAACACATGTTATAGCAAGCTAGTATGAATTTATTTTGATGCAAAAAGTTTTTCCAAAATACACACTGTCCATAAACCTTTAGAGGTTCCCTTCATGGTGGCCATGCCATCTCTTTTCATCTCAGTGTGAGTTGTAATTCTATCAAGACTCCCTACTGGTTTCAGTATGGCATAAGAAATATCTCCTGGCTGTATTGCCATGATTTCCTGTAGCTGGATGTGGAGTGGCTGCTGAGGGAGGAGGGGGGTGCTGGGCTGCAGTTGGGTGAGGTTGTGAACCAATCCTGCTTTTGCCTCACTATCCCTTTGAGAGGTTGGTTATGAAACCCTTCTTCTGGGGAAGTTTGATGCAGACCAGAAGCCTCCTCCCAAGCTCATCTTCAGGTATCCTCTCTTCCATCTCCTCCTCTTTCCTCTCCATCTATCCTGGAGGGGGCCAAGCCTTCTCTGTATGCTCATCTCTCCATTGTGGGTCTGGGTAGGAACTGTGCAGATCCACACCCAGCCTTGCCATGATGATCGCAACTCACATTGCATCTCTTTTTCACCATGACTTTCTGAAACCTATGCTGAGGTATCTCAACATCGTAGTAAGTTGAACCAGGTTTTATTCATTTGGTGAATATTGGGTACAACAGAAGTCAGTCTGTGGCTGCAGTCAGCGAGGCCCATGCTCACTGCATCTGTCCCAGGGCCTCCAAACTCCTCAGAAGGGCTGAGTCACCCATAATCCCACTGCCATCTGAAAACTTAGGGATGGGGGGACCAGCCACAGAACTCCAAACACAAGGCATGAATGCCAGTGGAGCTTCCTTCCACTCCACCCTGAGTGCTAATAGCAGCCCACTGGGATACCTTGGTGTGATAAGCTATGTGGGTCTTGCAGTGGGAGCTGTAGAGAAAGGAAAGGAAAAGAGAAAAGGCCCTGGATGTCCTCGGGCCTTGCTCAAGGAGAGCACCAAGGAAGAAAGATAAGCAACCCCTGAGAAAAACTGTCACAAGACATGACCTCAGACTTCACAAAAGACACAATCCCTGATGACTAACCTACACAGGCAAACGTGCTCCACTGACTCCCTGGGGTAATGCCTGCTCCTATGACCACTGGACACCCAGGCAGGGCCACAGTGATATGAAGGCCAGACATGTGGTAGAACAGGCTGTCACCAGGAGAGGAAAATACTTTGCCCGGCTTTCAATGTAGACCAGGGGCACCATGCTAATGTGAGATAAACACAGACTCATAACTCAGAGATTCCACTGCTGGGCCTTCTCCCCGGGGAGATGAGAATGAGTGTTTTGTGGGGGAATATTTCATAGTATTGGAAGAGCGCAGTGCCTAGCAACAAGGAACTGGGTAAAGAAGTAATGGTATATTCTGTGAACACATTGTAACAGCAATTAAAATAAGTGAACTCTATGCATATGAATCCAGTCCAAGAGAACTACAATGGTGAGTAAAGAAAGCATGTTCAGCATTATCAATTCAGTGTGACTTAGTGCAAGTAGTAAAAATATTCAAAGCATTGCCATGCCCTCTTCTGAGGCATACCCTGGAGTATTCTTCTCAGGACAGGAAGCACACAGGCCAGTTTCAGGACAGTGCTTGCTTTCACATCAAGGAAGGGGACTGGGACTGGGGAAGGGCAAGGATCAGACCTCAGTTGTAGGTGTATTATTGTATTTCTTTAAAGATTTCCTAGGCACTGATAGAAATACTGATGGCAGTTACTCAGATCATCTTGCATGGAATGGGTGAAAGCAGTGAAATGCTCTCTTTCCCTGTCTGTCCCTGGGGCAGAGACTGTGTCCTGTTTACTCTGGTGTGCTGGTGTCCCCTTGGGACGTGGCTCAAGGGGGTGTCCATGCACAACCACTGAGTGGATGGGGCAGGGTCCTGCCAAGAGTCTGGTCCCCTCTTCTTTGGGCCCAGCACCCCTCACTGCACCAGCCCAGCAAGAGCTTGGCCAAGGAAGGGGAGTTCACCAGCCCAGGGAGGAAGCTGACTGAGGAGAGGTGTTTTCTTGCTTCCATGAGACACTTAATAGGATACAAATCGAGACAGAGAATCCGTAGCTCCCTGCCTGCCTCAGGAACTCGGGAGCAGAGTTTCAAAGTGCTTCAGTAACCTACCCGAGACTTAGACTTCTGAAGGATAGATAACAGCAGAAACAATATCAGAAATAACAAAACCCTACACTTTTTAAATGCAATCTGCTCACAGCTCTAAGCTACCTGACATCTCAGGTGTCCAGGTAACTGGTTTCATCACCTAGCCAGCAGGTGAAGACAGGTGCCTCGGCAGGAAGATTGAATGTAAAGAGATGGATGCCTTTGGGGGGGCCAGCCCCCAAAAAGAGATTTAGGAGGTCCCTTGGAAGGTGTGATGGTGTCAGCGTTTCTGTAGGGATAGATATTAAAAGAAAGAAAGAGACTGGGGGAGAAAGGAAGAAGCTGGACTCTTTCTAGTGCAGAAGTCATTTATTGAAACTTACAGTGGGTATTTATCCCCAAATTTTATACAGGCAGTCTCACAAGTCTTTCACATGAACACAACCCACCAGGTGTTTCCTCAGGCATGAGGAAGAACAATCACAAAACTTTGACATGAACACAAAGCCAGGTGAATGAGGGGCATCCCTCACCCACCAGGTGTTTCCTGGAGTAAGAGGAAGGGCAATCCCAATTAAATCACAAGACATTTACATGAACATAGAGCCAGGTGGATGAGGGGCATTCCCCCCCACCAGGTGTTTCCTGGAGTATGATTAATGGGGATCCCAAAACTATCTCACTGTTCCTCATGCTTGGTTAATATTTCTTAAGAGCAATACAACAATTCTAATATCATAATATTCTAATAATCAATAACTTTTAAAACCTATGCATACACAACACCTAATATCCAACCTAAATCCCAATTCCTCTCTAATATCCAACCTAAATCCCAATTCCTTTCTACCTACACTATAGAAACTCTTAATTATAGCCCAAACCAATTCCTAAGGAATGTGGTCCAGTCAAACGATCACGCTGGGCCATTTCTGGGAACAATCGATTACAATCTCTTAACAAAATGGCTGTTCTGAAATCCTATAGATCTATTTTAACTTTTATAAAAGTTTCTAATTCCTAATCCTGATCATCAGCAATAAAGCTTCTAAAAAATAAAACCCAAATATAAACTGTAAATTGTATTAAAGCCAAAACTGTAAATGTAGAAGATAGAAACAATGTAATTTCTAAAGTTAGCTGTATACTTATTAAACCTCAAAATATCATGTTAGATCATGGTTGAACTGACATAATTTACTGACATAGTATAACCTATTCTACAATACTTTCTATGAATAAAATAAATTCAATTTCTATAATAAGTAGAAAAAGCCCTATACTAACTGTAACTAAAAACCGGTTTAAAAGAAAGCAGGCTAGTCCAAAGTACGCGCTGGGCCCTTAGGAATGTGGCCCAGCTCAAAGCTCATGCTGGGCCTTTAGGAAAGTGGCCCAGCCCAAAGTTTGTGCTGGGCCATTTCTAGTAGCTCTAGATATTTATCTGTATTATTAAGGTTGAAACAGCACTTTGTATGTATATACTAATTTCTACAAATATACTATTAAATCTTAAAAGAAGCTTGTACCATATTAAAGGGTCCCAAATGTGACCTGAGTTTGAATTATGTTAAGTTTAAAGCCGAAACTGCAGTCTGTGAGAAACGGGAACAATGGACTCCTAAAGTAAGCCATGCCTGTCGTACTCTCAGAACTTCATGCTTAGATCATCAAAGTCCCTGCTAGTGGGATGTGCCAAAACAGCAAATAAGGGAAGAGGGAATGGGCCTTCAGCTCCTGAACTCGTCCTAGTGGTCTCAGGGTCCGCAGCCTGCCTGGATCCCTAACACTCAGGCAGGCCTCCACAGCCGGCTCCCAACAGATGCCTTTGCCCTGGAGTCTCTGGGCAGTGTGCTGGCAAGTATTTGGACAATCCAGCTCTGGAAACTGAGAAGACTGGAGGAAAACCACTTCTCTGGGCTCTGTATTTATGGTTTCTGATTTTTAAAACAAATAACCCACGAGTCTTCACTCATTAATTTGTGAAGTAGGAACCTATTCTAAGTCCACTTTGTACAGGCCCTTGTGCTGGGAGTAGGAAG
>NW_007238084.1:0-1676 GCF_000164805.1 Carlito syrichta | reverse complement strand
CTGCTGACTCAACCAGCTGACTTAACACATTAGTTAACTAGCTAACTACTGACTCAACTGTGACTTAGCCCGTTAGCTAACTACCTAGCTAGTTGTCTTAACCAACTGACTAAATTAGAAAACTGACTTCACTAACTAGCTGACTTAGCTAGCTGATTTAGTTACTTAGCCAGCTGACATAACTGGCTGACTTAGCTAGTTACCTAGCTGACTTAACTACCTGAATTAAATAGTTAGCTTACTATTTATCTAGCTGATTAACTAGCTGAGTTTACTAGTTAGCAATATATTTAGGTAGCAGGCTTAATAACTGACTTAAATAGTTAGCTAACTAGTGAGCTAGGTGTCTTAGCTAGCCTACTTAGATAGCTATCTAATTAGCTAGCTGACTTAGTTGGCTGACTTAACTAGTTGGCTAACAAGATAGCTAGCTGTATTAACGAGTTGGTTAATGAGTTTGTTAACTGTTTTAACTATTTGGTAAATGAGTTAACTAGCTGTCTTAATTAGTTGTGTAACGAGTTAGTTTACTTAACTTGTTGGTTGACGATGTGGACGACTACTTATCTGGTTTAACACGTTGGCTGACTACTCAACTGACTTGTTAGCTGGCTTCACAAGTCGGCCGTCTTGTCGGCCAAATAGTTAGATGGGTTAATTTGTTGACCGACGAGTTGGCCCAAAAGTTAGCACGGTTAATTAGCTGGCTGGCTACTTTGCTGACCTAACTGGTTGGCTGACTAGTTGGATGACTATTTAGCTGACCTAACTAGTCGATGAACATGTTACTTGACCTAACTTGTCAGCTGAACACTTGGCTGACTAGTCGGCCGATTGGTTAGCTGACTTAAATAGTTGGCCGGCTAGTCGGCCGACCGGTTAGTTTACTTAACTTGTCAGCCGGCTAGTGAGCCCACTCGTGAGCTGACTTAACTAGTCGGCCTGCGAGTGAGCCGTCTGGTCAGCTGACTCAACAATTTGGTTGACGAGTAAGCCAACTGGTCAGCTGACAACTAGTCAGCCAGCAAGTGAGATGACTGGTCAGATAACTTTAGTCGGCTAGCGAGTCAGCCGAATGATGATAGTTAACTAGTCAGCCTGTGAATGAGCCAACCGGTGAGCTGGCTTAACTAGTTGTCTGGCGAGTGACTTGACATGTGAGCTGCTTTAGCTAGTCAGCTGGTGAGCAAGCCAACCAGTGAGTTGATTTAGCTAGTTAGCTGGCAAGCAAGCCGACTAATTAGCTGACCGGTTCACCTGCGAGTGAGCTGACAATTTAGTTGACCTGTTGGCTGGAGAGCGAGCTGACTTGTTTGCTGACTGGTTTGCAGGTGAGCGAGCTGGCTAATTAGCTGATATAATGGAAAATGAGCGATCTAACTAGTTATCTGACCAGATAGCTGAGTTGCTAGCCAACTAGTTAGCTAAGTAACTAACTGATTTGCTAGCAGACTTAACTAGCTAGCTGACTATCTAGCTGGTTATCTAGGTGATATAACTAACTAGCAAACAAGCTATCCAACTCTCTAGCTTGCTGACTTCACTAGCTAGCTGAAGAGTTAGCTGAGTTGTGAGCTGACTTAACTAACTGATTAGCTATTTTGTTGGATACCTGACTAGCCAGCTGACTTAATGAGCTATTTAACTGGTTGTATACATGGCTAGCCAACTGGTTT
>NW_007238083.1:0-2463 GCF_000164805.1 Carlito syrichta | reverse complement strand
ATATCACCAGCTAGCCAGCTGACTTAACTAGTTAGCTACCTAGCTACCTAGCTAGGAAGCCAGCTGAATTAACTAACTGGCCTAAATAGCTAGCCAGCTCTCTAGCCAGCTGACTTAACTAGCTTCCTACCTAGCTAGCCACTTGGCTAACTAGCTGACATAACTAGTTGACTTAACCTGCTAGACAGGTGGCTAGCCAACTGACTCAACCAGCTGAATTAACTAGTTATCCAGCTAGCTAGACACCTGACATAACTAGCTCTCTGCCTAGTTAGCTAGTTGGCTAGCCGGCTGACTTACCTAGGTGACTTAATTAGTTTGCCAGCTGGCTAGCCAACTGACTTAAGTAGCTTGCTACCTTGCTAGCCAGCTGGCTAGCCAGCTAACTTAGCTAGCTGACTTAAATAGTTGGCCTACTTGCTAGTCAGCTGAATTAATTAGCTTGCTATATAGCTAGCCAGTTGGCTAGCCAGCTGACTAAACTAGGTGAATTAACTAACTAGTCTTCTGTCTACCCAGCTGACTTTATTCACAAGCAGCCTAGCAAGCTGGCTAGCCAGCTGACTTAACTAGGTGATTTAACTAATTAGCCATTAGGCTCGACAGCTGACTTAATTATCTAACTTCCTAGTGAGCCAGCTGTCTAGTCAGCTGACTACTAGGTGACTTAACTAGCTTGCCTGCTGGTTAGCAGGCTGACTTAACTGCCTAGGTACCTAACTAGCCAGCTAATAGCCAGCTGACTTAACCAGCTAGCTACCTACGTATCCCACTGGCTTGTCAGCTGATATATTTACCTACGTACATAGGTAACCAGCTGGCTAGTGAGCTGACTTAAATAGGTTACTTAACTAGCTATCTAATTGACTTGCCAGCTGACTTAACTAGGTAGCGACCCAGCTAGGCAGCTGTCTATCCAGCTGACAATTTGCTGACTTACCTAGCTAGCAAGCTGACTTAACTAGCTGATGTAAGCAACTAGTTACCTAGTGAGCCAGGAGGTTTATCTACCTGGCTTAACTAGCTAGCTAGCTAGCAAGCTATCTAGCTAGCCAGCTGACTTAACCAGCTGACTTAACTAGTTACCTAGCTGCCATTACTAGCTGACTAATATAGGTAGCTTTCTAGCTAGCCTGCTGACTTAACTAGCTGAAATAACTATCAAGCCAGATGTCTAGCCATCTGACTTAACTAGCTTTTTAACTAGCTAGCCAGCTGGATAGACAACTGTCTTAATGAGCTAACTTAACTAGCTAGCCAGCTGGTTGCCAGCTGTTTAAACTAGCTGACTTAACTTGCTGCTCAGCTGGTTGCCAACTTGTTGGGAGTCAACATCTATAGCTACATGACTGAGGCCTATAAAGGCCCATCTGAAAGATCGTCTCTGACAAGCAATACCTATAATATTGGTGTGTGAATAGTGACCAGTGTGCATACATGGCAACAAAACTTACGTTAGGATACAAAACTTTAAGTAAATATCAATATACCTGATGGAAAGTGCACAGCAGAATTATTTTTCTCTGTCTTTCTAAGTTGTACTCCTTTTTCAAGACATTTTTAAACTTCTATTTCCTGGTAGACTGGTCAGTCAGCTTTTGTTCCTGAAAGCAGTTTCTCCTAGAGCTAAGATTAGAAACTAAATTACCATAATAGTTATATTGCCCTGCCTCTAGCCAGGCAGAACGTTTTTGTAGTTTCATTACATGCCAAAACTCTGTTTGCCTCTACCCCCTAGCCATCGTCACAGCAACCGTGTGTTCCATTATCCAAGAGTATGAAAGCTACAATTTGATTTATAGAATAGACTTGTTAGGATAAAAAATATACACTTATAGTCGCACTCACATTTTACAGTATATTTGAGCAAATTTATGCTTGCTGTTTTGTTTCCTTTTGCTACATTATTCAAATATAATAGTTACTATAAAAGAATTAATGATAAGGTATTAGCCTAATAAGATATAGCATAGAATTAAAGTTCAATCATCAGATTATATAAAAATTAAAGTTTAGATATATGAAACTCATATAAGTCATGGTAAGGTTTTGTAGTGCAAGAATAAGTTTTGAATTAATTGTCATAGAATTACAGGGCACTATGTTGAATCATAATAGGTTAATGGAATAAATAAAAATTAAGTCATTTAAGTAAACTTATAGATTATAGTATAGTGTTAAGTTGATAATATTAATCGTTAAAAAATATTAGGAGTCAGTGAACTTGGATTGAACCTAGAGTTAACTTAGAAAGTTTTTTTGTATTAATCAGGGTTTAGAACAGAGTATAATATGAATGATTTATTGAACATTATGGAAAACATTTTGAACAATCTGTATTGAAATTGTGCACCTGTGATCTTAATGTAAGTTTTGTGAAGCACGTCATGCATCATTGAATTGTAATTGTTTGCTTGGAACTTGCAAGTCTCGTGATGGTCTTGTGATGCATAGTTTGTAAAG
>NW_007238082.1:0-4679 GCF_000164805.1 Carlito syrichta | reverse complement strand
AAAACCTCCAAGAGAAGGTGATTATATCAAGAAGCTGAACCTAAGATTAATTGGCATTCATGAGTCAGATAGAGAAACAGAGACCACCCTGGAACAAACATTCCATGAAATGATCCAAGAAAACTTTCATCATCTCATCAGAGACATCACCATTCAAACACAAGAGATTCAGAGAACCCTGCAAATGAGAAAACCAATTCCTAGACACATAGTAATCTGATAACACAAAGTAGGTATAAAAGAAAAAATCCTAAAGGCAACAACAGAGAAAGGCCAGACTACTTACCTGGGAAGCCCAATTAGAATAGCAGCAGACTTATCTATAGAAGCACTACAGGCTAAAGAGACTGGAGTCCAATCTTCAAATTCTCAAAGATAAACAATTCCAACTAAGAATTTCAAGCCTAGTTAAGTTAAGCTTCATCAGTGTTAGAGAATTAAAATATTTCCCAGACATTCAATCCCTAATAGTTTATGCCACCTCCATACCAGATGTACAAGAAATGCTTAAGAAAGTATTAAACACAGAAGAAAGAAAACAAGAACAACCACAATTTTCTACTCATCACCACATGGACTATACTCCAAGATCAACCACATCCTCAGACATACATCAAGCATAAACAAATTCCATAAGATTGAAATACTGTCATGCATCTTGTCAGAACACAGTGGAATTAAAATAAATATCAACACCAGCAAAGCTACCCCAAAACTCACAAAGACATGGACAATAAACAGCATGATGCTGAACAACTCCTGTGTTAACACAGAAATCAGAGCCGAAATTTTAAAATTTCTGTAAATGAATGAAAATAAAGACATATCTTACCAAAGCCTCTGGGATGACCATGAAAGTAGTACTGAGAGGGGAATTCATTTCTTTACAAACACACATCAGGAACATGGAAAGATTGCAAGTTAACAGCCTAACAAATCACCCAAGGGAGTTGAAGAGACGAGACCACCAAAATCCTAACTTCAGCAGAAGAATGTTGATCCTCAAAGTAAAAGCCCAAATACAGGACATAGAAGACAAAAATATCATAGAAAAAAAAATCAACAAAACAAAAGTTATTTGAAAGGATAAACAAGATTGATGGAGCCCAAGCCAGATTGACCAAGAAAAAGAGAGAAAAAGTCCAAATAAGTACTATTAGAAACACAAAAGATCAAATCACAATGGACTATGAAGAAATAGAAAAAAATTATCAGAGATTATTATGCATACCTGTATGGAAACACACTTAAAAACCTACATGAAATGGAGGACTTTCCGACATCACGCAACCTCCCAAGTTTAAAACAAGAAGAAATCGAGACATTAAATAGACAAATAACAGTCCAGGAAATAGAATCCATCATAACAAAACTACACACAAAAAAAGTCCTGGACCAGACTGCTTTCCAGCAGAATTCTACAAAACATAGAAGGAGGAGCTGATACCAATCCTATTGAAAGTATTACAAGCAATTGAGAAAGACAGAACTCTCCCCAAGTCATTTTATGAAGCCAACATCACACTGATACCCAAACCAGGTAAAAATCCAAAAAAGAAAGAGAGCTATAAACCAATATCTCTAATGAACATAGATGCAAAATTCCCAACAAAATTCTATCAAATCAGATTCAACAACATATCTCAAAAATCATACACCATGACCAAGTAGGCTTCATGCAGAGCTGGTTCAACATCCACAAGATCATAAATGTAATTAAATATATCAACAGATGTAAAAATAGGAATCACATGATTATATCTTTGGAAGCCTAAAAAGCTTTCAATAAAAATCCAGCATCCCTACTTAATAAAAATCCTTGAACCCCTAGGCATAGTGGGAACATACTTCAAAATAGTAGGCACTATCTACAATAAACTCACAGCTAACATATTGCTAAATGGACAAAAATGGGAGCCATTTCACCTGAAACCCAGAAAAAGACAAGGTTGCCATTTTCACCCCTCTTGTTCAACATAGTGTTGGAAGTCTTAGCTAGAGCAATCAGACAAGAGAAGTAAATCAGGGGTATCCAAATAGGAAAACAGGAAGTTATGTTATCCCTCTTTGCTGATGATATAATCCTATACCTCAAAAACCCAAGAGAATCTGTCAAAAACTTTCTCACACTATTAAAGGACTTTAGTAAAGTCGTAGGGTACAAAATAAATGTGCAAAAGACAGTTGCATTCTTATACAGCAAAAACAAGCAGGCAAGAACCAAATAAAAAGCAGAATCCCACTCATAACAGCCACACAAAAAATGAAATACCTTGGCATCTTCCTGCCAGACAGGTGAAAAACATTTACAATGAAAGCTACAAAACACTGCTCAAAGAAATCCATGAAGCAGGCATAGTGGCTCATGCCTTTAATCCCAGCACTTTGGGAGGCTGAGGTGAGATGATTGCCTGAGTCCACACATTCGAGACCAGCCTGGGCAACTTGGTGAAACCTCATCTTTACAATAAAAAAAGAACTCCAAGAAGACACACACAAAAAGAAAAAATATTACATGCTCATGGATAGGGAGAATCAACATTTTTCAGATGTCCATTCTACCCAAGGTAATCTACAGATCTAACACAATACCCATTAAATTACCAGCATCATTCTTCTCAGACCTCAACACAACAATAGCAAAATTCATGTGGAATCATAAATGGCCATGAAGTCAAAACAATCCTCAGCAAAAGAAACAAAGTGGGAGGTATCACACTTCCAGACTTTAAACTTTATTATAAGGCTACAATAATCAAAACAGCCTGGTTTGGGGACAAGGACAGGCATATGGACCAATGGAACAGGATAGAGATTCTAGAAGTAAAACCTTAATTTCTCAAGTTTCTTAGTGAAACTCATTTTTCACTAAGCCTCCACTAACAACCACTGGGGAGTGGAGAACTTATTTAGCAATTGATGCTGGGAAAACTGGCTGATCACAAGCAGAACAATGAAACAGGACCCCTACCTATTACCATACACAAAAATCAACTCTAAATGGATCAAAGACCTAAACGTAAAACCTCAAACTATAAGAACCTTAGAAAATGCAAGAGACACCCCTATGGAAATTGGAACTGATAGCCAATTCCTGATCAAAACCCCAAATGCCCATGCCATAGGAGAAAAGATAGACAAGTGGTACCTCATCAAACTGAAAAACTACTGCAGAGCTAAAGAAACCATCAAGAGAGTAGGGAGACAGCTCACGGACTGGGAAAAATATTTGTCAACTGTATATCTGAAAAAGGCCTAACATCTAGGATCTACAAGGAACTCAAATGTGCCGAAAAGAAAAAAACAAGCAATCCTATTAAAAAGTGAGCAAAAGATATGAACAAACATTTCTCAAAAGAAGACATATGAGCAGTCAACAGACACATGAAAAATTGCTCAGCCTCTCTAGTCCTCAAAGCAATGCAAATCAAAACTACACTGAGATAACACCTAATTCTAGTCAGGATGGCCATCATCAAAAACTCAAAAAACAACAGGTGCTGGAGAAGATGCGGGGAAAAGGGAGCACTTCTACACTGTTGGTGGGAGTGTAAACTAGTACAACCTCCATGGAAAACAGTCTGGTGATTCCTAAATATCTAAAAATTGACCTCCCATATGACCCAGCAATCCCCCTTCTGGTAATATACCCAGAGGAACTCAAATCATTCTACACAAAGATACCTGCACAAGCATGTGTATTGCAGCACTACTCACAGTAGCATAACATGGAGCTAACCATGCTCGCCATCAAAACTAGACTGGATTAAAAAAATGTATACACAATGGAATATCATGCAGTCATAAAGAAGGGAGAAATTATGTACTTTGCAGCAACTTGGATGGATTTAGAGTCTGTAATACTCAGTGATCTATCACAGAAACAAAGAACTGAGTACCACATGTTCTCACTCATAAGTGGACCCTGAACATTTACCATAATACTACAAGAAAGGGATTGGCAGTAGTTGGACACTGCTGGGGGTGGGGAGGGGGTGGGAGGCACACTTCATCAATAAGGGGACCTGATCTCAAACCAGGTGACAAGACCAAAGTGAGGCCCAAACTTTGCCTGTACAATGACCATTTGTATACTCAACCCTGAATTGGACCCCACATCTGTAAAATAAAATTAAAAACATAGAAAGAAGAGCATGAATAGCCACAACAAAAGAAAAGAAAAAAGCAGGAGGTATCACTTTAGACTTTATTACAAAGCTACTGTAACCAAGATGGCATGGTACTGGTACAGGAACAGTCACACAGACCAATGAAACAGGACAGAAATTCTGGAAGCAAAATCCAGTCTCTCAACCAACTCACCTTCAACAAAGCCACCAATGACAACCATTGGGGAAAGGAGACCATATTTAGGAAATGGTGCTGGGAAAACTGGCTGACCACATGCAGAAGAATGAAACTGGACACCTACCTATCACCATGTGCAAAAATCAACTCAAAATGAATCAAGGACCTAAACATAAAACCTCAAACTATAGGAATTCTAGAAGAAAATGTAGAAAACACCTTTGTGAACATTGGAGTGGGCAATGAATTCATGACCAAATGCCCAAAAACAAATGCTGCAAGAGCTAAGATAAGCAGATGAGACTTCATCAAACTGAAAGGATTTTGCACATCAAGAGAATAAAGAGACAACCCACAGAATGGAAAAATAT
>NW_007238081.1:0-805 GCF_000164805.1 Carlito syrichta | reverse complement strand
TCCCCCCAATCGCCGATGCCATCTTCACATTTTGGGGTACCTGAACCCGGCTGAACCTGGTCTCCAGCTGTTGGCTGGCTAGTTTTCTGACCTATATAGTCGGCCGACTAGTTGGCCGACTACTTAGCTGACCTAACTTGTCTTCCGACTAATTAGCTGACCTAATTTGTCAGCTGACAAGTTGGCCCACTAGTCGACTGATTAGTTAGCTTGCTTAATCAGTGGGCTGTCTAGTAGGCTGACCACTTTGCTGACTTAACTAGTCGGCCGGAGAGTGAGCCGACAGGTGAGCTGACTTAACTAGTCTGCCGGCGAGTGAGCCGACTGGTCCGCTGAATTAACTAGTCGGCCAGCTGATGAGCCTACGTGTGCTGTGCCATAACTAGTCGGCTGGCTAGTGAGCCTACTGGTGAGCTGACTTAACTAGTCAGCTGGTGAGGAAACAACTAGTTAGTTGACCTTTTGTTCTTCAAGCGAGTCAACAAGTTAGTTGACCTGTTGGCTGGCAAATGAGCCAAATAGTTTCCTGACAGGTTTGTATGTGACGGAGTGTACTAGTAAGCTAACCTGATGGAAAGCAAGAGAGCTCACTAGATAGCTTACCTGATAGCTACTTTCTTGCTGACTAGTTAGCTAAGTAATTAAATGATTTGCTAGCTGACATAACTTACTAGCAAACAAGCTATTTAGCTGTCTAGCAATTTGACTTAAATAGCTAGGTAATTGCCTAGTTAGCTGGCTAGCTGAATTAACTATCAAGCTCACTAGCTAGCTGACTAGCAAGCAGACTTAACTAGCAAGCTGG
>NW_007238080.1:2637-10369 GCF_000164805.1 Carlito syrichta | reverse complement strand
GGACTCATTAGTATTGGTCGAGCGACCTCTGTATCCAAAAGTTCGCAAATCTTAAATTGAACAGATAACGAAACTTCAGGAACCTTTTGTCTCTACATCATTCCTTCCATCCCCATTACACTTTTGGGACATGATATTCTTGCTCAAATGGGCATGCTTCTGTATAGTCCAGATGATAAGGTGCCAGCGCAAATGCTACAAATAGAATGCGATCCCTTAAAGGGACTTGGAAGGAACAGACGGCATAAAAGGACCTGTTCAGGTTGTAGAGAGGAAAGACCGGTCTAGTATTGGCTAAACCAAAGACTGAGACAGGAAGCATGAATCATGTTGAATCAAAGAAATAGACTGGAGAAAAATGTAAAAAAAATAAGAGTTTTCACTCCCTTTGTCCTCTCCTATTCCTCCTACAGCTCCAATTCCTGCCTTCCCTACTACTCTTGTTTCTTGTAATCTGTTCTGTGAGTCCCTTCACCTTTATCTGAGAAGGAAGGGCAGGCGTCTATGGCCGTGGTGCCTAGCTCTGACTTTCAGTCTTTCTCTTTTACTTTTGGAGAAGGGGCAAGTGCAAAAGGCCACAGCACCTGACCCCATCCTCCAGTCTTTCTCTTTTACCTTTGGAGAAGGGGTGGGTGCCAAAGGCCATGGCACCTAACCCCAACCTCCAAACTTCTCATCCCCCCACACATGTCTCTTCTCATAGGGGCGGCTTGACAAAAGGATGTTGAAAATTCTTCTTTGTTATCTTCTTATGATAATTTTCTCTCAAGTTCAACTTTCCCAGACGGAAGTAAGGAATCATATAAGTGAATCCTGTTAGCTAACTACAAATAGGTGTTAATAAGCAGACTAGACTGGAAGGACAAGTTCTTTTGGATGTATTTTATCTCTCAGTCAGCATTGGCACAAACTCCAAAAATTAGAAAAGGGCCCACAAACCCCTCAACTATAACTATTGGAAACAGTCTTTAAAGTCTTTAACAACTGGGAGGAGAAAAGAATGCAGGACCAAAAACATAAAATAAACTTACTGCTTGCAGTCCAAGACATCGAAGTGGGAGAAGAGCTCACCATCTGCTACCTGGATATGTTGATGACCAGTGAGGAGCACCAGAAGCAGCTTAGGGACCAATACTACTTTAAGTGTGACTGTATCTGAGGCCAAACCCAGGACAAGGTGATCTGCAACTCTTTCACCATCTGTACTGCAGAGCTGCAGGAAATGTGTGTTGACCTGTATCCTAGTATGTCTTTGCTCAATCACAGCTGTGACCCTAACTGTTCAATTGTGTTTAATGGACACCACTTCTCAGCGTACCTGCTTGCCCCTTCAATGATATGGAAAAGGACGGGCCACTCATCCAGTGAGCTCAAAACATAGAAACTCTGAGACCGGGACGAACACAAGCTAACTTTAGAAGCTCATTGCTCCCATTCTTCCACAAACTACAGTTTTGGCTTTCACACAACTTATAATTCAAACTCGGGTCACTTCTAAGAGCCTTAGTATTGGTCACAGGCTTCTGGGCCATGATCTTAGGATTTATTGGAGGTGTAAATTGTAGCATATAGTTTTACAAGACAGTCATTTTGTTGAAAGAATGGAGCTGGGTTACTTGCAAGTAGCCCAGTGTGAACTTTGGACTGGGCCACATTCCAAACATTCTGGGATGGGCCACTTTCGTTTGTAAAGTAAATATTTAAGCTTCTATAGAATTGTTTAACTTGGCATAAATCAATCAGCTTAGAATGAAAAAGGTTTATAGAATATATCAGTCATGGATTAGGTTATCCTTTGTTATGGGATTTTAAGATTAGCATATGAAAAGAGTTTAAAGGCAATCATTGATTAAGTTTTCATGGATTAAGGTTTCTGGTGGGTGGGGGACGCCCCCCTACATCTGACTTTGTGTATAAAAAACCCATTGTAATTACCAATAACACACATCACTTCTGCACTAGACCGGAATCCAGTCTCTTTCTTTCTCTCTCTCTCTTTCTCTCTTCTTCCCCCCAATCGCTGATGCCATCTCCACATTTTGGGGTACCCTGAACCCGGCTGAACCTGGTCTCCAGCTGTTGGCTGGCTAGTTTTCTGACCTATATAGTCGGCCGACTAGTTGGCCGACTACTTAGTTGACCTAACTTGTCTTCCGACTAATTAGCTGACCTAACTTGTCAGCTGACAAGTTGGCCCACTAGTCGGCTGATTGGTTAGCTTGCTTAATCAGTGGGCTGTCTAGTAGGCCGACCACTTTGCTGACTTAACTAGTCGGCCGGAGAGTGAGCCGACAGGTGAGCTGACTTAACTAGTCTGCCGGCGAGTGAGCCAACTGGTCAGCTGAATTAACTAGTCGGCTAGCTGATGAGCCTACATGTGCTGTGCCATAACTAGTCGGCTGACTAGTGAGCCTACTGGTGAGCTGACTTAACTAGTCAACTGGTGAGGAAACAACTAATTAGTTGAGCTTTTGTTCTTCAAGTGAGTCAACAAGTTAGTTGACCTGTTGGCTGGCAAATGAGCCAAATAGTTTTCTGACAGATTTGTATGTGACGGAGTGTACTAGTAAGCTAACCTGATGGAAAGCGAGAGAGCTCACTAGATAGCTGACCTGATAGCTACTTTCTTGCCGACTAGTTAGCTAAGTAACTAAATGATTTGCTAGCTGACATAACTTGCTAGCTGACTAGCTAGCTGGCTATCTAGCTGGCATAACTTGCTAGCAAACAAGCTATTTAGCTGTCTAGCAATTTGACTTAAATAGCTAGGTAATTGCCTAGTTAGCTGGCTAGCTGAATTAACTATAAAGCTGACTAGGTAGCTGACTAGCAAGCAGACGTAACTAGCAAGGTGTCTAGGAACCTGAGTGGCTAGCTGAATTAGCAAGCTAGCTGAATATTTACCTGATTTGCTAGCTGACTTAACTACTAACTGGTTAGCTACCGGTTTTAACTAGCTGACTAGCTGGTTGGCTGACTGGCTGGCTAGTTGGCTAGCCAGCTGAATTAACAAGCTAGCTACCTTGTTGGCTAGATGGCTAGACAACTGGCTTAACTAGCTAGCTACCTGGTTGGCTAGCTCCCTAGGCAGCCAGTTAGCTAGGTAGTGGACTGGTCACCTGGCTAGCCTGCCTACTTAAAGAGCCAGCCGGTTGGCTAGACAGTGGGATAGATTGCCGGCTTAACTAGCCAGCCACTGTGCTGGTCAAACGGCTAGCCAGCCGGCTTAACTAGCTGGCCACCTACCTGACCAGCCTGCTAACCAGCCGAGTTAACTTGCCAGCCACCTACCTAGCCATTCAGCTAACTAGCTGACTTAAATAGTTGATTTAACTAGATGGCCTGATTCTAGCCAGTTGAACTAACAAGCTTGCTACATAACTAGCCAACTGGCTATCCAGTTGAAATTCTAGGAAACTTATCTTGCTAGCCAGCTGACTTAAATAGCGAGCTACCTAGGTAGCCAGCATGTTAGTCAGCTAACTTAACGTGAACACTTAAATACCTAGCCAGCTGGCTAGACAGCTGACATAACTAGCTAGCTACTTAACTAACATGCTGGCTTACCAGCTGATTTAATTAGTCAAATTAACTAGTTAGCCAGCTGACAAACCAGCTGACTTAATTGCCTAGCTACCTAGCTAGCCAGCAGACTAGCCAGCTGCCTGAACTAAACTAGCTGACTTAACGAAGTATCCAGCTGGACAGACAGCACACAAAATGAGCAAGCTGCCCAACTAAACACCTGGATAGCCAGCTTACTAAACTAGCTGCCACAACTAGACGCCTGATGGCTAGCCAGCTGACACACTAGCTGACTTAACTAGTTAGCCAACTGGCTAGCAATTTTACTTAACTAGCTCTCTACCTAGCTAACTGGCTGGTTAGCCAGTTAACTTAACGAGCTGACTTAATTAGCAAACCAGCAGGCTAGCCAAATGACTTAACTGGCTTGTTACCTAGCTAGCCAGCTGGCTAGCCAGCTGAGTAAACTAGTTGACTTAAATAGTGGGCCTGCTTGCTAGTCAGCTGAATTAATTAGCTTGCTATATCAAGAGCTAGCTGGTTAGCCCACTGACTTAACTAGGTGACTTAACTAGCTAGAGAGCAGTCTAGCCAGTTGATTTAAGTAGCAAGCTACCTTGATAGCCAGCTAGCTAGGCAGCTGACTTAACTAGGTGACTCAACTAGCTACCCAGCAGGCTAGACATCTGACATAACAATCTAGCAATCTAGCTATCCAGTTGTCTAGGCAGCTGACTTAACTAAGTGACTTTACTAGCTAGACTGCTGGCTAGCAGGCTGACCTAACTACCTAGCTTCATAGCTATCCAGCTCAATAGCCAGCTGTCTTAACTAGCTAGCTACCTATGTAGCCCACTGGCTTGCCAGCTGACTTTACACCACTACCTAGCTAACCAGCTGGCTAGTGAGCTGAATTTACTAGGTTACTTAACTAGCTAGCTAACTAGCTAGCCAGATGACTTTACAAGCTAGCTTCCCAGGTAGGCAACTGACTATCCAGCTGACATAAATCGCTGACTTAACTAGATAGCAACCTGACTTAACTAGCTTACTTAACAGCTAGCTACCAAGCTAGGCAGCTGGGTTATCTAGCTCTCTTAACCATCTAGCAACCTATCTAGTTATCTAGATAGCCAGCTGCCATAACTAGCTGACTTAACTAGCTACCCAGTTGACATAACTAGTTGACTTATATAGCTAGTTTCCTAGCCAGCCAGCTGACTTAACTAGCTGAAATAACTAGCTGACCAGATGGCTAGCCATGTAACTTAACTAGCTTTTTAACTAGCTAACCAGCTGGATAGCCAACTGACTTAATGGGTTGACTTAACTACCTAGCCTGCAGGTTGCCAGCTGACTCAACGAGCTCACTTAAGAAGCTACTCAGCTGGCTACCCAGCTGACTTAACTAGCTGACTACCTATCTATCCAGCAGGCTAGCCAACTGACTTACCTTGCTTACTTACACTAGCAAGCTGGCTAGCCAGCAAACTAATCTAGCTAGCTACCTACCTAGCCAGCAGGCTAGCCAGCTGACTTAACTAGGTGAATTGAACAGCTAGCATGCTGGCTAGTAAGTTGACTTATCTAGCTAGCTACCTACCTACCCAGCTGGCTTGATGGATGACTAAACTAGATGATTTAACCAGCTAGCCAGTTGGCTATCCAGCTGACTTAACTCGCTGACATCACTAGCTAGGAAGGGAGCTATCTAGGTGAGTTATCTAGCTAGCTACCTACCTTGCAATTTGGATACCCAGCTGTCTTAACTAGCTGAATTAACCAGCTAGCCAGCTGCCTAGCCAACTGATTTAACTAGCTCACTACCTAGCTAGCCAGCTGGCTAGCCAGTTGACTTAACTAGCTGATTTAATTAGCTAGCTACCTCGCTAACCAGCTGATTTAATAGTTAACTTACTAACTAACTATCTAGCTAGCTGGATGACTTAAATAGTAAACTAACCAGCTAACTACCTCTCTAACAAGCTGACTTAAATAGTTAACTGCCTAGCTAGCCAGCTGACTTAACCAGCTAGCTAATTAGCTAGCTTACTCATTATCTAACGTGCTGGCCAGCTACTTAATCATCTGACTGAACTCATTAGCTAACAAGCTGGCTAGCTGACTCAACTAGTTAACTGACTTAACTCTTTAACTAACTAGCTATCTGGCTGACTCATCCAGCAGATTTCCATTGTTAGTTAACTCTCTAGCTAGCCTACTCAAGCAGCTGACTCAACCCATTTGCTAACTTGTTAGGTACCTGACTGAATCAGCTGACTTAACCCGTTATTTAACTTGCTAACTACCTGACTAAACCTGCTGAGTTAACCCATTTGCTAACTACCTAGCTATCTGCCTTAACCAGCTGACTAAATTAGGAAGATGACTTAACTAACTGACTTAGCTAGGTGAGTTTACTACTTAGGTAGCTGACTACATGGCTGACTTAACTCATTAGCTAGCTGACTTAACTAACTGAATTCAATATTGCCTAACTATTTAACTAGCTGAATATCTAGCTGTTTTAATAATTAGCTATCTAGTTAGGTAACAGAGTTAAGTAGCTGACAAATAGTTAGCTAACTAGTGAGTTAGCTGACTTAGCTAGCTGACTTAGCTAACTAGCTTTTAAGCTAGCTGACTTAGCTGACTTAACTAGTTGGCTAATGAGGTAGTTACCTGACTTAACGAGTTGTTTAATGAGTTGGTTGTTTTAACTAGTTGTTAAATGAGTTAACTAGCTGACAACTAGCTGGTTAACGAGTTAGCTAGGTGACTTAACTTGTTGGCTGACGAGTTGGTCGACTACTTTGCTGGTTAAACACGTTGGCTAACTGCTCGGTCGACATTTTAGTTGGCTTAACAAGTCGGACGAATAGTCAGCTGACTAGTTAGCTGGGTTACCTGGTTGACTGACATGTTGCACCACTAGCTAGCTCACTTAACAGTTGGCTGGCTGGTTTGCTGACCTTATTAGTCAGTCAACTAGCTGGACAACTAGTTAGCTGGCCAAACTATTCAGCCTACTAGTTAGCTGAGTTAACTTGTTGGCTGAAAAATGGGCCAACTAGTCGGCCGATTGGTTAGCTTAGTTAACTACTTGGCTGTCTAGTATGCCTACTTGCTAGCTGAGTTTACTAGCCAGCCGGCGAGTGAGCCAACTTGTCAGCTGAACTAAATAGTCAACCGGCGAATGAGCTGACTGGTCAGCTGAATTTAGTCAGCTGGCGAGTGAGCTGTCTCGTCCAAAGACTTACCTAGTCAGCCGGCGAGTGAGCCGTCAGTTGAGCCAACATAACTACTAGGCCTTCAAGTGAGCCAAAGGGTGAGCTGCCTTAACAAGTAAGCTGGCGAGTGAGATTACCTGTGAGCTGACTTAACTACATGACTGGCGAGCAAATCGAATAGTTAGCTGTCCTGTTTGCCTGTGAGCAAGCTGACAAGTGAGTTGGTGTGTTGGCTGGCAAGCGCGCTGACTAGTTAGCTGACCTGAACGAAAGTGAGTGAGCCCACTACTTAGCTGACCAGCTAGCAGAGTTGGTAGCAAACTAGTTAGCTAAGTAACTACCTGATTTGCCAGGTGACTTAACTAGCTAGCTGACTATCAAGCTGACATAACTAGCTAGCCAACAAGCTATCTATCTATCTAGATAGCAGACTTAACTAGCTAGCTAACTGGTTAGTTAGTTGGCTAGCTGACTTAACTATCTAGCTGACTAGCTAGCTGACTTGCTAGCTGACAACTAGAGAGCTGACTAGCAACCTGACTTGCGAGCTGAATTAACTAGCTAGATGAATAGTTAGCTGACTTGCTGCCTGACTTAACTACTATCTGGCTAGCTAGCTGACTTAACTAGTTGACTGGATTGTTGGCTGGTTAGCTTGCTTAACTAGCTAGTTACCTGGCATGCTACTGGCTAGGCAGCCAGCTAGCTAGATAGTGTGCTGGCCAGCTGACTGGCCAGCTGGTTAAAATAGCCAACCTGATGTCTGGACAGTCAGATAGCAAGCTGGCTTAACTAACCAGCCACCTTGCTGGTCAGGCAGCTAGCCAGCTGGATTAAATAGTAGGCCACATACCTGACCAGCCTGCTAACCAGCTGGCATAATTTTCCAGCCACCTAGCTAAACAGCCAGGTAACAAGCTGACTTAACTAGCTGATTTAACTAGATACCCATCCGGCTAGCCTGCTGGCTTAACTAG
>NW_007238080.1:0-1844 GCF_000164805.1 Carlito syrichta | reverse complement strand
ACTTAAGTAGCAAGCTACCTATCTAGGCAGCTGGCTAGCCAGCTGGCTTAACTAGCTGACTTAACCAGCTAGCTAGCTGGCTGGCCAGATTACTTAATTAACTATCCAGCTGGATGGCCAGCTGAATTAACTGGCTGCCTTTAACAGCTAGCCTGCTGGCTAGCCAGCTGATTTAACTAGGTAACTACATAGTTAGCCAGCTGGATGGCCAGCTGAATTAACTAGTTGCCTTTAACAGCTAGCCTGCTGGCTAGCCAGGTGACTTAATTAGTTTGTTACCTAGCTAGCCAGCTGGCTAGCCAACTGACTCAACTAGATGACTTAACTAGTGAGACAGCTGGCTAGCCAGCTGACTTAACTAGCTCTCTACCTAGCTATCTAGCTAATTGAATTAACTTGCTGAATTATTTAGCTAGCCAGCTGGCTACCCAACTTCGTTAACAATCTCGCTGCATAGCTAGTCATTTGGCAAGCCACCTGAATTAAATAGCTGACTTATGTAGCTGGCATGATTGCCACTCAGCTGAATTAAATAGCTTGATATATAACTAGCCAGTTGGCTAACAAGTTGACTTAACTAGGTGACTTAACTATCTAGCCAGCAGGCTAGACAGCTGACCAAATTATCAAGTTACCTAGCTAACCAACTGTCAAGCCAGCTGACTTAACTAGGTGACATAACTAGCTAGCCAGCTGGCTAGCAGGCTGACATAATTAGCTAGATACCTAGATGACCAATTGAATAGCCAGCTGACTTACCTAGCTAACTACCTACATAGCACACTCGTTTGCCAGCTGACTTAGCTACCTAGCTACCTAGCTAACCAGTTGGGTAGTGAGCTGACTTAACTAGGTTTTTTAACTAGCTAGCTAACTGGCTAGTCTGTTGACTTATCTAGCTAGCCACCCAGCTAGGCAGCTGGCTAGCCAGTTGACTTAACTAGCTTATTTAACAACCTAGCCACCTGACTAAACTAGCTGACTTAACCAGCTAGCTACCTAGGTAGCAAGTTGGCATTGCTAGCTGGCTTAACTAGCTAACTACCTATCTAGCTCTCTAGACAGCTGACTTAATTAGCAGACTTAACTAGTTAACTAGCTGACATGACTAGCTGACTTATATAGCTAGCTTCCTAGCTAGCCAGCTGACTTAACTAGCTAAAATAGCTAGCTAGCCTGATAGCTAACCATCTGACTTAATTAACTTTTTACCTAGCTAGCATGCTAGATAGCCAACTGACTTGAGCTGAATTAACTAGCTAGCCAGATGGTTGCCAGGTGACTTAACTAGCTGACTTAACCAGCAAGTCAGCTTGCTAGACAGTTGCCTTAAATAGCTGGCTACCTATCTAGCCACCTGGCTAGCCAGCTGAATTTCTTAGCTGATTTAAGTTAGCAAGCTAGCTAGCCAGCTCACTTAACTAGCTAGCTACCTACCTAGCCAGCAGGCAAACTTGCTGACTTAACTAGCTGAATTGAACACTTAACCTTCTGGCTTGCAAGCTGACTTATCTAGTTAACTACCTACCTAGCCAGCTGGCTAGACAGCTGACTAAACTAGCTGATTTAATCAGCTACCCAGTTGGCTAGCCAGCTGACTTAACTCACTGACATGACTAGCTAGCCAGGTAGCTATCTAACTGATTTAACTAGCTAGCTACGTATACCAGTTGACTTGCCAGCTCTCTTAACTAGGTGAATTAAACAGCTGTCCAGCTGGCTAGCCAACTGACTTAACTGGCTCACTGCCTAGTTAGCCAGCTGGCTAGCAAGCTGACTTAAGTTACTGAAAACTAGCTGACTTAACTAGCAAATTACCTAGCTAGCCAGCTGACTTAAATAGT
>NW_007238079.1:0-6695 GCF_000164805.1 Carlito syrichta | reverse complement strand
TCACCTGATCTAACCCCCAATGACTTAACCCAAAGGTAAAGGAAAAATACATTTGATGATATTCAAGACATCAAGGGTAATACAATGACAGCTCTGATGGCCCTTCCAGAAAGAGTTCCAAAAGTGCTTTGACAGGCAGACTAGGTGCTGGCATTGATGCATACCTTGCCAAAGGAAGGGCTTAGAAGGTGACAGTCGTGATATTCAACAGTGATATATATATGTAGCACTTTTCCTAGGTTGAGTTCGTGAACTTAATTGTTAGTCTCCATATACTGCCTGATGGTGAAATCTGAGTTTTTAGACCATCGTATGAATAATGATGAATAATGCACATTGTACTCTTTGTAACCATTAAGTAGTTTCTCATTTCTCATCTCCCTTTCACTCTTCAATGCTGCTTTTTTTTTCCTTTTGAGTAGGAGTCTCACTTCATCGCCCAGACTGAAGTGCAGTGGCACACTCACGACACCCCAGAGTGGACCTGCTGGACTCTGGCGTTCCTTCTGCCTCTCCTTCCAAGTAACTGGAACTACAGGCACATGATACCACGCCCGGTTAATTTTGTTTTTTATGTGTTGTAGAGACGCAGTCTCACCAAGTTGCCGGGGTTGGTCTCGAACCTGTGGGCTCAGGTAGTCCACGCCCCCCAGCCTTCCAAAGTGCTGGGATTACAGGCTGAGCCACCAAGCCCGGCATGCTTTCAATGTCTATTATTTCACTCTTTATGTCCATTTGTACTCATCATTTATCTCCCATTTATAAGTAAGAACATGTGCTATTTGACTTTCTGTTTATGAGTTCTTTTACTTAAAATAATGTCCCAGTTTTATGCTTGTACCCTTATTTCTGTTAAAGCTATGATTTCTTACTTTTTTAAATGGCTATTCAGTATTTCAAGTTGTGTATGTTTGTGTGTTTATATGTGTATTCATATCACATTGTTGTAATCTAATCATTGTAATCTAATCATTTGTGAGTGAACACTTAGTTTGAATCTGTATCTTTGCTATTGTTAATAGTGCCTCGATAAATATGAGTGCATGTATCTTTTTTATATGATTTATTTTCATTTGGTAGATACCCATAGTGAGATTACTGGATCAATTTGTAGCTCTTTTTATTTATTTATTTATTCATTTTATTTATCTATTTATTTGTTTTTTTGAGTTGGAGTCTCACTCTGTCGCCCAGACTGGAGTGCAGTGGCCGCTCCCGGCCACCACAGCCTCAACCTGCTGGGCTCCAGCGATCCTTCTGCCTCAGCCTTCCAAGTAGCTGGAACAACAGGTGTGCGCCACCACGCCTGGCTAGTTTTTTTTTTTTTTTTTTTTTTTTTTGATTTATTGTAGAGATGACGTCTCGCCAATTTGCCCAGGCGGGTCTCAAACCCTCAGGCTCAGACAATCCACTCACCTCAGCCTCTCAAAGGTGCGGGATTACAGACTGAGCCACCAAGCCCGGCTTTGTAACTCTTTAGTTCTTTGAAATACCTCCACACATTTTTCATAGAGGTTGTATTAACTTATAGTCCCACTAACAATGTAAAAGTGTTCCCTTTTCTTCACATCCTCACTAACATCTGTAATTTTTTCTCTTTTTAAATGAGAGTACTTTTCTCTAATATTATGAAATGTTTAGAGGCACTGCTAATCAATAAAGTGAAAAGTTCTCCTACAATCATGAAAGAATATACTTACAAGAAATAAGAAATGCTGTTTCTAGCACAGAAGCCATAATGGACAATACAAATTATTGCTAGGATCTCAACAGTGAACTTCTTTGTAGATGGTGATGTATCAGCAGGGAGATAAATAGAAGCACTGATAAAGGACAGATGGAGATATGTTTAGGTATACATACAAGAGAACTCACATGTGCAGAAAATAATGGATAAACTCTGGTTTCTAAATGTACATCTGCCATACCAATGTTTCTCTCAAAATGTAACTTTTCATTTTCAGTAAATACAATGTTCTGTTATTTGGTTATCGAGGTCTACAAAGTTAACAATGCCTGAAAAAAATTAGTCTGCTGACTTCATATTAAAATGGCATATCCTGACTTTGAGCTCTGATCCTCACAAATAAAAAGTATTCCATTATTTCTACACACCTCTGCACCCTAACAGCACATCCTGGAACAGTAATATTAAAGATTGATTAAATGTTTTACCTTTTTTGTAGAAGATCATGTCATTCCCTTGAAGGTCCAGAGAAGCATTTTGAAGGTTTAATTCCATTTGGACTATTTTCTGTTCAGTTACTGAAATGGAGCTTGCAGTGGCCTTAGGTTTTCTTTGCTGCCTCTTTGGGTCCTTGGCTTGATTCAATTCTGATTAGGTTCCTTTTTATTTCTTCATCTCTGCAGCTGTGTGGTGTCAAGGACTACGTCAGAAGCTAATACATGATTTTATAATGACAAGATAACTTGAATAGTCAAACTGGATGTGCTGTTTAACAGTCGGATTCTAAGGAAATATTTTAACATCATTAGACTACTTGGGATAAAAATGAAATGCTGTATTAGAAAAAACAATGCACTAATTTTATGACAATTTTACATTTATTTATCATTAAAGATTTAGTGTTATAAAATTGAAGAGCAGTAATAATATGTGTTTTTTTGTTTGTTTTTTATTTGTTTGTTTACCCTAAACTACTTATAGTGACTTAAATTGGCATTCAAACTTCAGAAAAATTCTATGGTGTCAAAAATCATCAGGCTCACTTGAGTTGTGTAAGTAATTGGAATAATTTTAATAATGCAATTTCATAATTCAGTCAATAAGCTCTGAAGTCACTGAATCTAGAATTAATTCTGGCATTGAAATGTATACTATGCGACATTTGAAAGTTACTTAGTGTCTAGTAATGTAGTATACTAATCTAAAATGAGAAAAATAATTTGTAAAGTATAATGTAGATAAAGCATTTTTAAACACACACCAGGCATTTATAAGCCCTTAATAAATATTAGATATCTTACTTTTTTTAACATAATTGCCATATTATTTCTGACTCATATTAGTTAGACTATTTAAAATAATTCAATAGATAGGAGTCTATTATATCAGTGTGGTACATATTTTTTTGCAATGCTTTTCTCAATTTTTAAAAATCTTTCAATTGTTTATAATAAAGGTAAATTAATATTTTATGGAAACTAACTCATCCCTATTTTTACAAACAATGGAAACTGCTTTCATTTCATCTAAAAGTATGTGTATATCAAGTATATTTCACATTCATATTTGTATGAATACATTTTAAAAATCTATTTTTAAGCAAGGCTAAATATAAAATATCATTATACTTGTACTGATTACAAAATCTGAAAGTAATTGTTCATTTTCATGATGATTATGAGTTTCACTTTAAATTATATTGAGTAATAAACCTAATATTATACATCTATGTTCTTGACATTCTATACAGGCAATCATTTCAATCGTTTAAGAACTCCTCCGACACATTTTTTATTCAGGTTTGTATATTACTTTGACTTATTCAAGTAAAAACACCAGTGTTCAACTATAATTTCATTCTATATTAACTTTACCTTATTTGCATCACATCTAGTATTTTATCATTTTCTATTAAAAGAAATGGGCTAGTAGAGAAAGAGGAGAATATTTAATCATACAATCTGTCACCAAAAAGTCCTGCATTCTTTCATGGAGAGGTTAGATTACTTTCATAAGGAAATAAAAAGTCTCTGTAATCTTCACAGGCTGTCTTGTGAAGGCTCAGAGTAAGTAGTAGAAGCCGTGGAATTCTCATCAATGTGTCACTTAAGGTTTGAACAGAAAATTCTCACACTTGAGTTATTTTAAAATCAGTTTATCTTATCACACATTTTCAGAATGTAGGAGATTTTGCGCTCCTAGAATGTCTTTCATTTTGCACATTTTCAAGTTCCTCTTATAAATTATTTTTATATTCAAAATGATGGAGAGGTGAAAAGCTTTAATAACCATGAGGTTGCTTCTATCTCAAAGTCAAACACTAAAATCTTAGGGCTGGTTAACAATATCTTTTATGTTTAAGTTCTACAGTTCGAAAAGGTTGCTAAGAAATCACATTACATACTTTTTTTCCTTATACACTTATTAATGTCATTGCTCTTATGATGAAAAACACTTCCTCAAATTCCACTATAAATAGGAATTCAATGTGTTTGTCACTAATTAGTCTGAAGATTTACTACCTTATCAACTTTATTGTAAATGATGTCAATTTTTGAACTTAAATTTCCAAATGTATCATCTTGATTTATCTAATTTATAATTTTTTCTCATTCAGTTCTAATCTTTGTTAACAAACTAATCAAATTCTTCTGAAAAAAATTAACATGTCTGCGAAAAATAAAATGTCAAACAGTATTAAGTTATATCAGCATGTCAGAGATTAAAATATTAAAAAAACTACTGACTATATTGTTCACTGATGCATACTCCAATCATGGGTAATTATCTACATCTTCATATAAATATTCTTGTAAGTGACTGAATTCCAAGTCAAACTATGTAGGGAAAAATAAATAATTTTTTTTTAATGACACCTAACTAAAATGAGGATTGCAGAAAAAAGTAGACTTTTAACACACAAGTCAAATGACACATAAATATCAGGCGAAAAGCTTAAGTTATCTAATTTGCATTAAAGGGAAACCATTTCATCATTTTTCATCTTGTATCAAGAAAAACGAGAATGTTTGTTGTCTATAAGTTCAAAGCATATTGCATGCTCCTTCTTAAAGACTGAGTTTGGAAAAACCTAATCTTTAGCTTTCTAAAATATAGCAAAATAAAATTTAAAACCATATTTATGTCCTTCAAATCAGAAATCTAATTTGAGCCTTCCAAGAGAATGGCTAATGTGGGCTAGCTATATATGTATATTTTAATTTATTTTTAGAATTAATTTTATAATCTGATATATATATGGCTGTTTGCATGTTGTATATATTTCTAGCAGATATAAATATATTTATAAATTTATTACACTTCCATAATTTCCATTAATATCTCCTTTATTAGTCATAATATAGAATTAAAATTAATAATTCATTAAACATGGCAAATAATGTAGCATTCACGAATGTTCTCTTTTTAAATTTCATGAACTGTTATCCACTACTCTTTCTACAAACATCCAATTATTTTTAACAAAATAATATTATGCAGTCATGGGTTGCTTAAAGATTACTTTCTAAGAAATGCGTGGCTTGATAATTTTTTCATTGTGTGACAATGTTGTCATTGTCATGCATGAAGTTGTCATGCATAAAAACAAATCTTTCTTCTGGAATATCTTCTGAAAGACCTGTATGAGTCTGTTGTTTTAAGTTAACTATATTTTATAAACAGAAGTATAATATAAAATAACTATAAAAAGTATAGTGTAGAAAATACCTAAATCAATGACATAGTTTTGTATTATCAAAAATTATGCACTGGGCACAATTGTATGACTGGCAATGCAGTAAGTTTGTTTCTATCAAACATCTTCACAGACACATAAGTAATGCATTGTGTCACAACAAAAATTACAATATCACTAGATGTTACACATATTGCAGCTCTGCTATAATCTTATGAGACCACTGTTATATAAGAGGTCCAACATTAAAAAAAATCATTATGCAGCAAATTACTACATCATGTCTTTTTTATATGCAATAATATGTAATAATATGGGTTTTTACAGTTCTAGAATTTAACTTTAATGAACTCTAGGCTTATAGAAAGTCATAATAAAAGTATAGACACAACAAAAATTACACAAAATAGCAGGATTAATTTTAATGTCCTCTATATGATACAGCATGCATATATGCACATATAGTAATATAGAACCTAAGTAGACAATATTGCAAGTATTGCAATAATGACAATATCTAGTATCTTAACGGTGACGACTGAATTGGAAGTCAATAAAAAGTGAAAATATGCTTTTTGTATGATAGTAAAAACTTCATTTTCAATATTTTTTTTAACCAAGAGAATTAGTTACTAGTCATCCTAACTAAAGAAAATAAAATTTAAATACCTTCTAAAGATGATATATTTCCTCTCAATAAAATCTTGGGTATGCAAACAGTTGAATAAAATAAATTATATATAGATATTTAATAAAATATTAATGACAATGTTTCAAAATTTAATATATATGTTTGTATTAGAATTCAGAAGACAAAAACAATGTAATTAGTAAATAAGAGGAGGGGGTGTCCATAGTTCATTTGTGTTGCAATAAGACAATATTGCATACTGGGCAATTTATAAATAATAGAAATTTATTTCCCACAGTTCTGGGATATGGGAAGCTCAAGATAAAAGTGCTTGGTATGCATGACATGAAGACTGAAGGGAAAAAATGGTGCGAGGTATTTCCCTGCAATTCTTTTGTAAGGCACAGATTTATTCATGATGGCAAAACTTCATGATGTTATCAATTCTCATAAGGTCTCAATTCTTAATAATACCACAATAGGAATTAAGTTTCAACATGAATTTTGAAGGAGACACAAATATTTATACACTATAATGAAAGTTATATCTTCTCCCTGTTGAAAAACGGGCAAAAGTGCTAATTTGTAAGACTTAATGAGTAAAGAGTACAAACTGTAAAATGCAGGGCACCAATAAACAAATAGTCAAAGTATATTAATTAGCAAATTTGTATATTGGA
>NW_007238078.1:168456-175867 GCF_000164805.1 Carlito syrichta | reverse complement strand
GCTGGGCTCCGGCGATCCTTCCACTCACCTCGGCCTCCCAAAATGCTCGGATTACAGGCTGAGCCGCTGAGCCACTGAGCCCGGCCTCACTCTCTTCTCTTTTAAGAGAGGGCAAACAGCCCGGCGTGGTAGCGCGCGCCTGTAGTTCCAGCTACTCGGACGGCTGAGGCGGAAGGATCGCCGGAGCCCAGCAGGTCGAGGCTGCGGTGGCCGGGAGTGGCCGCTGCACTCCAGTCTGGGCGACAGAGTGAGACTCCGACTCAAAAACAAAAAAAAAGAGAGGGCAAGGACCCTTTGTACCCTGTCCTTTAAATTCCTGTGTAATATAAAAAAAGGGACTCTGGGTTTCATCCTACTTTGAAATGTAAACACCTACCTCTGGGGTAGTAAATTTCTCCCTATGGACTCTGATTATCTCCTCTCCCTTTAACTTTCAAGACTTGTCTTTTAGCCCAGGTTTCTTTGCTCAGAAAACTCTAGGTAGGCCAGGTGTGGTTGTTCACACCTGTAATCCCAGCACTTTAGGTGGCTGAGGCAAGAGGATTACTCAAACCCAGGGGTTTGAAACCAGCCTGGGCAATATAGTGAGACCTTGTCTATACACCCCGCCCCCCCCCAAAAAAAAAAGCTGGGCATGGTGACACATGCCTTTAGTCCCAGCTACTCAGGAAGTTGAGGCAGGTGGATACCTTCAGCCCAGGAGTTGGAGGCTACAGTGAGCTGTGATTGTGCCACTGCACTCCAGTCTAAGTGACAGAGTGAGACCCTGACTTTAAAAAAAAAAAAAAAGCCTGTATGATGACCACGTATGTATCTAACCCTCATTTGTACCTCACATTTTTTTTTTTGAGTCGGAGTCTCACTCTGTCGCCCAGACTGGAGTGCAGTGGCCGCTCCCGGCCACCGCAGCCTCGACGTGCTGGGCTCCGGCGATCTTTCCGCCTCCGCCTTCCAAGTAGCCGGAATTACAGGCACGCGCTGATTTTTTGATTTATTGTAGAGATGAGGTCTCGCTGCCCAGGCGGGTCTCGAACCCGCGGGCTCAGGCAATCCACTCATCTCAGCCTCCCAAAGGCACGGAATCACAGGCTGAGCCACCGAGCCCGGCTTGTACCTCACATTTTTTTTTTCGGTTTTTTACTTTTTAATGATAGCCACCCAGATTGCTGTGAAGTGGTAGCTCATTCGTACCTCACATTTTAAAATAAAATAATTTTTTAAAAAAAGGTGGCTGGGGGGTGGCTCACACCTACAATCCCAGCACTTTGGGAGGCTGAGGTGAGAGGATTGCCTGAGCCCACAGGTTCGAAAACAGCCGGGGCAACTTGGTGAGACCTCATCTCTACAATAAATAAAAAAATTAGCCAGTCATGGTGGCATGAGCCTGTAGTTCCAGCTACTTGGAAGGCTGAGGCGGAAGGATCGCCGGAGCCCAGCAGATCGAGGCTGCGGTGGCCGGGAGTGGCCACTGCACTCCAGCCTGGGCGATGGAGTGAGACTGCAACTCAAAAAAAAAAAAAAGTAAAATAAGACATGGTAGGAAAGAGAAGAAATACTCTATCTTGGAACTAGAGAGTGCTTACAAACTTACTTATTCTGTAAGTATAGCCCATATGTAACTACATAGGACTTCCACATCAGCAGTTTGGCTCAAGGTTTTCCTTCCCTTCCTTAGTGGTGCTGCAGTTTGGGGCAGCCTTTAAGTGTCTGCACTGAGTTTGACGAGGGGGCCTACGCGGAGTACTGAGGAAGACGAATACCCAGAGGGCAGAAACCAGTTGGGGGCAGGGGAGGTGAGGGCTTTCTGAAGAATAGATGGAGAACTACAGAATGAATGGGGTTTAGCCAAGTGACAGTTGGGTCAGAGCACTTTCCTAAGAAGAAGAGCTTCTGGTCTAGATCACTTTTGCAGGGCAGTTGGGGGAGTTACTGGTGTGAAAAGTGCCTGACACATTAAAGGAATCTCCAAATATTTGTGGATTTAATGGGCAAATTACCCTTTTATTCAAAATATACGTTAATGACAGAAAGTCACCAGACAGGGTTTTTTCCCTTCCTTGAAATCAAGATAAAAACAACAGAACTTTATGGCGCAGTTTTAAAATTTGTTTCTGGAAAAGAGATCTGAGCCCTCAGTATGTAAGTGGATGCTTCCACTTTTTGGCTGAAAGGGCTAAAATAACCAGTTAGATAAAGGCTAAATAAATCATTCTCCAGCATATGATTTTATACTGTTCTAAAAATTCTTTCAATACAGATTTTTTTTAAGTTCCAAATGTTTTCAATCTTTTTTTATAGACCAGCTGCATCTGAAGCTTTGAATCTTTTGATAAGCATTTATTTACCGCCTATCTCTTGCCTTTTCAAACCTCTATATTTTCTCTTTTTGAAAGTGAAATATTCAAAGCAAGAGAACCATTCTAATGGTGTAAAATAAATAAATAGAAGAATGTGGCAAAACCAGCCATAATGCCTTCAGTAATAACCACGGTTTACAATTATGAGGTATTCCTTTTTAACGTACTTTTCCTAAATATTTATATGTCTCTATGTCTTTTAAATACTTTTAAAACGAGAATAGGAATCTTGGGGGAAAACAAGCTGTAATATAAAATACTTGCATGCTCATTCACATAATGGAATCTTTTCCAGAACCACGGGTTATTCTTAGAAACCATTTCTCCAGCCTCCTAGACTAAAAGGAAGCGCTGACGTCAGCAGTTGTTAGCTGACAAGCTGGAACTAGACCCTGAGCCCTGTGGGTGGAGCGTGGGAGGAGAGGAGTCCTCATTCCCCATTGGCTCATTGGTGTCTGCAGTGTCCCCTGCGTATGCCTGACTGTGGCTCAGAGTACAGGGCCCTCTGCTGGGCTATGTGCAAAATTCCATGCAGGGAATTTTCTGAAAAGAACCAAGCCCTGGAGAGAAAGCAGGGGAAGTATTCTGAGAACCAGGAAAACAACTAAGCGTTCATTTGATTCGATACAAGTTGGAAAATACTTGGAAATTAAAATATTTAGGTGGTCAAATTAGAAAGCTCATCCCCTCCCCCCAACCCCTTTTTATTAGTCTCAGGGGGTCAAAGGAAAAGTTCCCCTTCGCCCTCTGATGTTTGCTGAAAATCACCGACAAGAGGCAGATTAATAGAAAAAGCATACACATGTATTTAATCATATTTTTATGTGGCACAGGAGCCTCCAGAATGAAGACCCAAAGATATGGGGGAAATTGTCCATTTTTATGCTTAGGTTTACCAAAGTATGGACAGCCATGTGGAAGTATTAGACCAAAAGGGTATGATCAAATGCTAATAGACTGAGTGAGGAGATCAGAAAAGTCTGTCTATCTAAATTATTTTTGGCCTCTCTGATCATGTATTCCTTCCTTCTGGGTATGGGGCAGGACCCTCTCTGGAATGGGGTCTTATGACCTACAGTCAAAAAAAGGTAAGTCAGAAAATTTCTTCATGGCCAGTTTTCAACACAGAAAGGCAGAGGGAAAGTTAGAGTCAAATTTTGAGGTTTGATGGCTGGCTTTGGGGAAAGGGGGTTCTGGTTTCTATGACTTGCCTTGGGAAAGAGGGGTCCTGGTTTCCATGGCTAGCCTGGGGGAGATTGGGACCGACAGGAAGCCAGGGGATGATCAGAGAGAAACTTCTGCTTCTGAGGTCTTCATTCTGGAGTATTCTCTGAGTCCCAACATTAGCAATATTTGAGATGTGTTGAAGCGTGAAGTTTATTTTTTTTGTTTTGTTTTGTTTTTTTTGGAGTTGGAGTCTCACTCTGTCGCCCAGACTGAAGTGCAGTGGCCACTCCCGGCCCACCGCAGCCTCGACCTGCTCGGCTCCGGCGATCCTTCCTCCTCAGCCTTCCGAGTAGCTGGAACTACAGGCGCGCGCTACCACACCTGGCTAGTTTTTTATTTGTTGTAGAGATGAGATCTCGCCAAGCTGCCCAGGCGGGTCTCGAACCCGCGGGCTCAGGCAATCCACTCACCTCAGCCTCCCAAAGCGCAGGATTACAGACTGAGCCACCGAGCCCAGCTATGAAGTTTATTTTTTAAAGTTAATGACTAAAATGGTGCTTTTTGATCATCATTCTGGAAAACAAACCTATGTAATTCTTAACATCCATAAGTTTATTGTCTTTAAAATCTTAATGAACCTTTGTTTTTTAAAATATTAAACTTCTTATCCGCTTGGGGTAGTGTGAAATATGTTCTGTGACTCAGCAGTTTTCTTCTCAGAATCGCTTGTCTCCAGCCACTCTTTGAAACAGAGAATATCATAAAACCATTGGATTGAGTGCTTTAAACTCTTTTATTCAAATCTTTAGACATTACTGGTGTTGGAGTTGGCCCATTCTTTGCTTCTCATATAACCTAGTTAGTAAAGACATTAACAAAAGAAAAGAAGACACTATCTAAATACATTATATACTTTCGTGTAATGAGATATTAATGCATCCATTAAAACAAATGCACTCACTTGGAAAGATGCCATTATTTTATTGCCAAGTGAATAAAAATAACTCACAGAGCAATAAGTACTCACTGATCTCATTTTCCTTTAAAAAAAAAATATTTTGGAAGCTGGACACAGTGACTCACGCCTGTAACCCAGCACTTTGGGAACTGGAGGTGAGAGAATTGCCTGAACTCAGGGGTTTGAGACCAGCCTGGGGTACTTGGCAAGACCTTGTCTCTACGGCACCCGCCTGTAGTTCCAGTTACTTGGAAGGCTGAGGCAGAAGGATCACCTAAGCCCAGGAGGTCGAGGCTGCCGTGACCGTGAGCGTGCCACTGCACTCCATCCTGGGTGACAGAGTAAGACTCTGACACAAAAAAAGTCCCATTATTTTGGTATAAGAACAGCAAAATGTTCAAAGCATACGCAAACACTTAAATTTTTAGGGAGTCTAATTCATCAATTTGTTTTTCATGACTTCTGATTTGTCAGTTATTAAAAATAGTTGCCCTTGCCGGGCTCGGTGGCTCAGCCTGTAATCCCGCGCCTTGGGAGGCTGAGGTGAGTGGATTCCCTGAGTCCGCGGGTTCGAGACCTGCCTGGACAACTTGGCGAGACCTCATCTCTACAATAAATCAAAAATCAGCCGGGCATGGTAGCGCGTGCCTGTAGTTCCAGCTACTTGGAAGGCTGAGGCGGAAGGATCGCCGGAGCCCAGCAGGTCGAGGCTGCGGTGGCCGGCAGCGGCCACTGCACTCCACTCTGGGCGACGGAGTGAGATTCCAACTCAAAAAACAAAAAAAATAGTTGCCCTTGTTTTAATTTAATATTTCCAGGTTGTTTTGTTTTCCATTAAAGCTTCTATCCAAATGGAATATCTTATTTGAAAGTTATTTGGATTTTTCAGGAAAATAATACATAGGTAAAGTAATGAAAACTTAATGGAGCGGTTTCTTTTGTCCATGCCAGCTCTGGCATGTCTCCTTTTCTTTTCTCTCTTCTTTCTCTAATAAACTTTGTTTTGAAACTTAAAAAAAATAAAAATGTAATGGTAGAACACTTTCTGAACCCTTTAAATTTCTGCAGTTTTATAAGTGGTGAGATATAGGGGAAGAAAATGCTATAGAACAGGAAATTAAATTAATCATTACAGAAATAAAACCATGGCAGGACATTACTTGAATAAGGAAAAACCACAGCACCTTGAAATGCTGATATATGCTATTTTGGCATCAAAAACATCAAGTTGGAAAAAGTCTTTTGTAAGGTATTGATCAGACATAGACTCTTTTCCCGTGTATCTGACTTCTTTCTTCTTCTTCCCTCAGGGAGTGGCCTCTGGCTGAGGCTGGTCTCTGGGGCATATACATATTCCCAGTAATGAGTCATGGGGTGCAGAGAATGGAGCAATGCTAAAGCAATGTAGACGTCACTCTTATTCAATGTAACTGTGAACACTGTGCAGCAATTTGAATAATTAACTTGTTTGCTGTACTGTCCCGAGGCATGGACTTTTCACAAACCAGCCACCATCAGTGCCTCCCGTAAGTTCTAATAAACTGGTAAACATTATGTGCAAGCCCTCTCAGATTTGGGGCTACCACATTACACCTTTCATTGCCTTCATCTTAAGTTTGTAAGAGAAGAGCCATTTAAAATAATTAATAGTACAAGGAAATTCTGCTATCTGGCACTGAGCAAATGGAATGGAAGCCATCTAACTGTAATATGTATTTCTTTTATCCATTTGTTAGGTTAAAAAAATTGCTGGACAGGTTTGAATCACTTTGAAGATGAAACAAGCTATTCTCAGTCACTTCAGCTGTATCTACTCACATATGACATCAAATATATTAATTATACATCATTTATATATATATATTATAAGGAAAATAAACCTTTTCTTGTTTAAGGAGTGTAGAGGCAGAAAGGGAGTCATCACTTTCCTTCCCATCATAATGGTCAAGGCTAACACTACTGTAACTAAGACAGGTTAACAGGCTGGATCTGGTAGCTCATGTCTGTAATCCCAATACTTTGAGAGGCCAAGATGAGAGAATTACCTGAGCCCAGGGGTTCAAGACCAGCCTGGGCAATGTGGCAAGACCTCATCTCTACAATAAATAAAAAAATTAGCAAGGCATGGTGGCGCGCACCTGTAGTCCCAGATACTTGAAAGGCTGAGGTAGAAGGATTGCCTGAGTCCAGCAGATCAAGGCTGCAGTGACCAAGATTGTGCCACTGCACTGCAGCCTAAGTGACAGAGTGAGACTCTGACTCAAAAAGACAGGTTAACAAGAAAAAAGGCATGACAAGTTGATTTGATCTTAGTTTTATATGACACAGGAGCCTTCAGAATGAAGACCCATAGGTACAAGGGAAAGTATCCATTTTTATGCTTAGGTTAAATGAAGAATGAGCAGCCATGTAGAAATGTGAGTGAACAAAAAGGTATGATCTAATGCTAATAGGTGGAGGGGACATCTCAACAAGCCCTGTCCATATTCTTCTCGGCCTCCCTACCACACTCTCTGTGCAGTACTCCTTCCTCCCCGGTAGAGGGCAGGACCCCGTCTGAAATGGGGGTCTTATGACTTACTATCAAATAAAGTAGGTCAGAGAATTACTAGGTATGGCCAGCTCTCAGACAGAAAGGTGGAAGAAGGTTAGATACTACTTTCAGGCTTTATGACTGCCCTTGGGGAAAAGGGGTTCTGGTTTCTATGACTTACCTTGGGGAAGAGGGATTATAGTTCTTCCCATTCCCCTTCCCTCCCTCCCTCCCTCCTTTCGAGTCAAGGTCTTACTCTGTCGCCCAGGCTGGAATGCAGTGGCGTGATCGTGGCTTATTGCAGTCTCAACATCCTGGCTCAGGAACCTATAGCTATAGCTGGAACTATAGGCAGAAGACACCATACCTGGGTAATTTTTTTTTTTTTTTTTTTTT
>NW_007238078.1:164345-168304 GCF_000164805.1 Carlito syrichta | reverse complement strand
CATTTCTGAAGAACTAGAAATTGACCTTCCATATGACCCAGCAATTCCCCTATTGGGAATATACCCAGAGGAACTCAAATCATTCTACAAAAAAGATACCTAGCCGGGCTAGGTGGCTCAGCCTATAATCCCGCGCCTTTGGGAGGCTGAGGTGAGTGGATTGCCTGAGCCCGCGGGTTTGAGACCCGCCTGGGCAACTTGGTGAGACCTCATCTCTACAATAAATCAAAAAATTAGCCGGGCGTGGTAGCGCGTGCCTGTAGTTCCGGCTACTCGGAAGGCTGAGGCAGAAGGATCGCCGGAGCCCAGCAGGTCGAGGCTGCGGTGGCCGGGAGCGGCCACTGCACTCCAGTCTGGGCGACAGAGTGAGACTCCAACTCAAAAAAAAAAAAAAAAAGATACCTGCACACGTATGTGTGTTGCAGCTCTATTCACAATAGCAAAAACATGGAACCAACCGTGCTGCCCACCAAAGCTGGACTGGATTTTTAAAATGTGGTACATATACACAATGGGATATTATGCAGCCATATAGAAGGACAAACATATGGATTTCGCAGCAACTTGAATGGATTTAGAGTAGCTCATACTCAGTGATCTATTACAGAAACAAAGAACAGAATACCATATGTTCTCACTCATAAATGGACCTTGAACGATTATCATAATACTATAAGAAAGGGATTGGCAGTAGTGGGAAACTGCCAGAGGAGGAGGGGGTGGGATTGGCAGTTGAGGGAAACTGCTAGGGGAGGGAGGGGCACACCTCATCAACAAGAATAACTGCATAATCAACATTTGTATACCTAATCCTAAATTGTGCCCCACATCTTTAAAATAAAAAAATAATTTTTTTTTGAGTTGCCCAGACTGGAGTGCAGTGGCCGCTCCCGGCCACCGCAGCCTCGACCTGCTGGGCTCCGGCGATCCTTCCGCCTCAGCTTTCCAAGTAGCTGGAACTATAGGCGCGCGCTACCACGCCCGGCTAATTTTTGATTTATTGTAGAGATGAGGTCTCGCCAAGTTGCCCAGGCGAGTCTCGAACCCGCGGGCTCAGGCAATCCACTCACCTCAGCCTCCCAAAGGCGTGGGATTACAGGCTGAGCCACCGAGCCCGGCAAAAAAAAATAAAAAATTTAAAAACATTTTTTAAAATGAGGCTGAGCATCTTTTACATGATTATTTGCCTCTTTTGTCAATTGCTTATTTACATTTTTTTAAAAATTAGGCCACTTAAGTGAAGCAATGAGATGGCAAAGGAACAAGACAATCTGTAACTGGTTGTGATCAATTGATGGTAATTATCACCGCATCCGGACCAGCCTGCTTGTTTAAATTTCTTGCACATTTTTCTATGTAGTTTTCCATCTTTTTTCTTACTTTATTTTATTATAAAGATGTGAGGTACAAGTCAGGATTAGGTAATAAGTGGTTTGCAAGCAGGTGAAGTTTGGGCCTCCATCTGGACCTCCCTTCACCTGGTTTAGGATCCGGTACCCTTAATGAGGTTAGATGTCCCCCACCTCTGCAGTGTCCCTTTCTTCTAGTATTGTGATAAATGTTCAGGATCCACTTAAAAGTGAAAACGTGGTATTCACTACTTTGTTTCTGTGATCGATCATTGAGTATGATGGACTCTAAATCTATTCAAGTTGCTGCAAAATCCATCATTTTATCCTTCTTTATGGCTGCATAATATTTCATCATGTACCACATTTTTTTGATCCAGTCCACTTTCGATGGGCAGCAGAGCTGGTTCCATGTTTTTGCTGTTGTGAACAGTGTGACAATGAACATGCGTGTGCAGGTGTTCTTTTTTGTAGAATGGTTTGTGTATTTGTGTTCCTCTGGGTATATTCCCAGGAGGGGGATTGCTGGGTCATATAGAAGGTCAATTTCTAGCTCTTATAAAAATCACCACACTGTTTTCCATAGAGGCTGTACTAGTTTGCACTCCCACCAGCAGTATAGAAGCGTTCCCTTTTCTCCGCATTCGTGCCAGCATCTGTTGTTTTTTGATTTATTGATGGCCATTCTTACTGGAGTTAGGTGGTATCACAATGTGTGTGTGTGTGTGTGTGTGTGTGTGTGTGTGTGTGTGTCTAGTGTTTGAGTCAGTCTCTCTGTCGCCCAGGCTGGAGTGCAGTGGCACGCTCACCGCCACCAAAGTCTCAACCTGCTGGGTTCAGGCGATCCTCTCACCTCAACCTTCCAAGTAGCTGGAACCACAGGCATGCAACACCTTGCCTGACTAATTTTTTAATTTATTTATTGTAGGGACAAGGTCTCACCAAGTTGTCCGGGCTGGTCTCGAACTCCTGGGCTCAGGCAATCCTCTCGCCCCTCCCTCTCAAAGTGCTGTGATTACAGGCATGAGCCATTGTGTCTGTCTTATCTTATCTCTTATGGCATACATTTTTGGGGTTATGACCAGAAATGGATTGCCTATTCCAATGCGCATAAGGGTATCTCCTGTGTTTTCTAAGATGCTTATAGTCTGAGGTTTTACACCAGGTCTTTGATCCATTTAGAGTTGATTTTTGTGTATGGTGAGTGGTGGGAGTCCTGTTTTGTTCTTCTGCATGCGGTCAGCCAGTTTTCCCAGCACCATTTATTGAATAGGGTTTCCGCTCTCCAGCGGCTGTTGGTGGAGGCTTTGTCAAAGGTGAGTTGGTTGAGAAATCAAGGTTTTTCTTCTGGAAACTCTATCCTGTTCCATTGGTCTATATGCCTGTTCTTGTAACAATACCATGCTGTTTTGATTATTGTCACCTTATAATAAAGTTTAAAGTCTGGAAGTGTGCTACCTCCCATTTTGTTTCTTTTGCTGAGGATTGTTTTGGCTATTTGTGGTCTTTTTTGTTTCCATATGAATTTCTGTATTGTCATTTCCGGGTCTGAGAAGAATGATGTTGGTTTTTTTTTTTTTTTTTCGGAATTGGAGTCTCACTCCATTGCCCAGTGGCCGGGAGCGGCCACTGCAGCCTCGACCTGCTGGGCTCTGGCAATCCTTCCGCCTCAGCCTTCCAATTAGCCGGAATTACAGGTGCGCGCTAACATGCCCGGCTAATTTTTTATTTATTGTAGAGATGAGGTCTCGCCAAGTTGCCCAGGCGGGTCTCGAACCTGTGGGCTCAGGAAATTCACTTGCCTCGGCCTCCCAAAGTGCTGGGATTACAGGCTGAGCCACTGAGCCCTGCTGATGTTGGTAATTTAATGGGTATTGTGTTGAATCTGTAGATTGCCTTGTAGGATGGCCATCTTAACAATATTGATTCTTGCAATTCATGAGCATGGAATATTTTCCCATTTGCTTGTGTCTCTTTTGATTTTTTTTTATCAGTGTTTTGTAGTTTTTGTTGTAAAGTTCTTTCACTTCTCTAGTTAGGAAGATTCCAAGTTATTTCATTTTTTTGTGGCTATTGAAAATGAGATTGTGCTTTTTATTTGGTTCTCTGCCTGTTTGTTGTTGGTGTATAAAAATGCAACTACCTTTTGCATGTTGATTTTGTACCCTAAGACTTTGCCAAAGTCATTTATCAGTGCTAGGAGGTTTTTGGCAGATTCCCTTGGGTTTTCAAGGTATAGGATCAGATCATCTGCAAAGAGGGATAGCTTAACTTCCTCTTTTCCTATTTGGATATTCCTGATTTCCTTCTATTGTCTGATTGCTGTAACTAAGACTTCTAATACTATGTTGAACAGGAGGGGCAAGTGTGGACACCCTTGTCTTGTTCCAGTTTTCAGGGAAAATGTTTCCAACTTTTGTCCATTGAGCTGTATATTGGTGGTGGGTTTATCATAGATGGCTTTTACTGTTTTGAGGAATGTTCCTTCTATGCCTAGATGTTCAAGGATTTTTTTTTTTTTTTTGAGTTGGAGTCTCACTCGGTCGCCCAGACTGGAGTGCAGTGGCCACTCCCGGCCACTGCAGCCTCGACCTGCTGGGCTCCGGCGAT
>NW_007238078.1:159409-164190 GCF_000164805.1 Carlito syrichta | reverse complement strand
CTCGCTGCCCAGGCGGGTCTCGAACCCGCGGGCTCAGGCAATCCGCTCACCTCAGCCTCCCAAAGGCGCGGGATTACAGGTTGAGCCACCGAGCCTGGCTTGTTCAAGGATTTTTATCAAGGAGGGATGTTGGATTTTGTCAAAAGCTTTTTCTGCATCCAATGATATGATCATGTGGTTCTTGGTTTTGCATCTGTTGATGTATGGAATTATGTTTATGGTCTTGTGAATGTTGAACCAACCCTGCATCCCAGGAATGAAGCCAAGTTGGTCATGGTGGATGATTCTTGAGATGTGTTGTTGGATCCTATTTGCTAGGATCATGATGAGAATTTTTGCATCTATGTTCATCAAGGAGATTAGTCTGTAATTCTCTTTCCTTGTTGGGGCCTTACCAGATTTGGGTTTGGGTATTAGTATGATGTTAGCTTCATAAAACAATTTGGGGAGAATTCCATGTTTCTCAATTGCCCGGAATACTTTTGATAGGATTGATATTAGAATTCAGTTGGGAAGCTGTCTGGCCCAGGGCTTTTTTGTGTGTGTTTGAGAAGCTTTCTCATGACAGAGTCAATTTCCTGGGTTGTTATTGGTCTGTTGAGGGTTTAAATTTCTTCTTGTTTCAACCTTGGGAGGTTGTGTGATATTAGAAAATCCTTCATTTCATTTAGGTTCTTGGGTTTGTTTCCATACAGTTGTGTACAGTACTCTCTGATAATCTTTTGAATTTCCTTGGGATCAGTTGTGACTTCATCTTTTGCATTTCTAGTTGTGTTTATTTGGGTTTTTTCTCTCTTTCTTGGTCACTCTGGCTAGGGGTCTTTCAATCTTATTTATTGTTTCAAAGAACCAGTTTTTTGTATTATTAATTTTTTCCTATGATATTTTTGTTTTCTGTATCCTGTAGTTGAACCTTTATTTTGGTGGTCTGGATTCTTCTGCTGAAGTTAGGGTTTTGGTGGTCTTACCTTTCCAGCTCCCTTAGGTGTGATTTTAGGCTGTTGTGTTCTTTCTGTTTTCTTTTCTTTCTTTTTTTTTTTTTTGAGTTGGAGTCTCACTCTGTAACCAAGGCTGGAGTGCAGTGGCACACTCATGGCCACTGCAGCCTTGACTTGCTGGGTTCAGGTGATCCTTCCACTTCAACCTTCCAAGTAGCTAGAACTACAGGCATGAGCCACCATGACTGGTTATAAATGTCCCTCTTAGTGCTGATTTCATGGCATCCCAGAGGTTCTGGTAAGATGTCTCTGTTTTCATCTGTTTCCAGGAATCTTTTAATTTCTGTATCGATTTCCATGTTGACCCAGGAGTCATTCAGCACTGCGTTGTTTAGTGTCCATGTCTTTGTGTGTTTTGGGAGGATCTTGTTGGTGTTGATATTTATTTTTATTCCACTGTGGTATGAAAAGATGCATGGTATTATTTCTATCTTATGGGGTTTGCATTTGATTTATGGTCAAGAATGTGGTCAATCCTGGAGCATGTGGTGAATAGAATGTATATTCTATGGTTGTAGGGTGGAGTGTTCTATAGATATCTATTAATTCCATTTGGTCAAGTGTCAAGTTTAGGTTCCAGATCTCCTTATTGGCTTTTTTCCCTCAATCTGTCTAAGGTTGTTAGTGATATATTTAAGTCCCCAGTTATGATAGTCTTAGAGTCAATGTCCTCTTAGTTTCCAAGTAGTTGCTTTATAAATCCTGGTGTTCCTGTGCTAGGTGCATATATGTTTAGAATGAATATATCTTGTTGGTGGCTTGAATCCTTTATCATTATGTAGTCTCCTTCTGTATCCTTTTTAATTTTTGATAGCTTGTAGGTCGTTTTGTTGGATATTAGAATCACAACTCCTGCCTTTTGTGTTTTCCATTCGCCTGAAAGTTTGTTTTCCATCCTCTAACTTTGAGTTTGTTGGTGTCCTGTGTAGTGAAATGTGTTTCCTGGAGGCAGTATATTGACACCATTCTATGTCTTTTCAGTGGTGCATTTAGTCCATTCATGTTCAGGCTGATTATTGAAATGTGAGAGTTTATCCCTGCCATGAGGCTCTTATAATGTTTTCTTTTGTTTGTTTTCATTTAACTTTTGCATTGATATATGTGTGTTTTCAATTCTGCAAACACAATATATGCTTTGTTGGTTTTGTGTTTTCCTGTGCCCTTGCGAAGTGCATGGTCGTTCTTTTTTCTTTTTCTTCCTCTTCTTCTGTGCTTAATATCTTTTTAAGCATCTCCTGTGAGTTGGTCTGGAAATATCACAATCTCTTAGGGACTGGATGTCTGGGAAGGATTTTAATTCTCCATTGCTGATGAAGCTTAGCTTAGCTGGGTAAGAAATTCTTGGTTGGAATTGTTTCTCTTTGAGAACAAAGGTTTGACTGCAGTCCCTTCTAGCCTGTGGTGTTTCTCTGGATAAGTCTGGTGCTATTCTAATTGGTCTTCCACATTAGGTAGTCTGACCTTTCTGTCTTGTTGCTTTTAGGATTTTTCTTTTATACTACTTTGTGTAAGCAAATTACTATGTGTCTAGGAGTTGGTCATCTCATTTGATGTCTTGCAGGGGTTCTCTGAATCTCTTGTGTTTGGATGATTGCATCTCTGATGAGATGATGGAAGTTTTCTTGGATAACCTCATGGAATGTTTGTTCCAAGGTGTTCTCTGTTTCCCTTTCTACTTTAGGTATACCAATCAGGTGTAAATTCAGCCTCTTGATATAATTGCACACCTCTTGGAGGCTTTGTTCTGTCTTTTTAAGCTTCCTTTCTGTTTTTAACAAATTAGGTTAATTCCATATTTTAGTTCTCAAGTTCTAAGATTCTTTCTTCTGTTTTCCATGCTTGTCAGTTTGTTACTTATTTTGTGGATGGTGTTTTTATGGCCAAAATCTCTGTTATCATTTCCTTCATTTTTTCTTCTTGCCTTTCTTGATTCTTATTCATCCTCTCCATCCATTCCTTGATCTCTGCATTGTGATCTGAGATAAGTCTTTCTGGGTGCTCTCCATTGTTTGAGCTCTGGGGTCTGTATTTTGGGGCACTATCTTTTTAGGACTCGGGGTTACCTGTGTTCTTCCGTTGATTTTTCTTCATTTGTGACAGATTTTTCTTTCCCTTTAATTCTGTTACTCAGTGGCAGAGGGAGTAGCTTTCACTTCTGTTAATTTCTCAACTCCTATCCTTTCCTAAGTAGAGCCTCCTGATTTGTGCAATTTTGAAACCGAACTGGGGGTGTGGAGCTGCACTGTCTCTTTGCAGTGTTGAGGGTTAAATAAGGTATAACGGGGGGAGCTGAGATTCAAAAGCTGCCTGTAGATCACAATGTTCACTGACTGGGGTGTGGGCCTCCTGGGACCCACTTCCCACCACTACCCGATATGTCCATTCAGTGGGAATGTGTGTGTACCCCCTAAATCCAAAATAGCCTAAGAGGAAGGAAAAGAACTAGGAAGAGTAAAAAGAAAAAGGAAATAAGAGAAGAAAAACGAAATGAAACAAAACAAAAAAGACAAAAGAAAAAAACCAAATACAAAAACAAATAAACAAGCCATAGATCCCTGAAAAACGACGAACCCATTCTCACACACATGCATTCACACATGAAGAGGAAACAAAACAAAACAAAACATGAAGCTGGGCTGGGTGGCTCAGCCTGTAATCCCGCGCCTTTGGGAAGCTGAGGTGAGTGGATTGCCTGAGCCTGCGGGTTCGAGACCCGCCTGGGCAGCAAGACCTCATCTCTACAATAAATAAAAAAATCATCCGGGCGTGGTAGCGCGCGCCTGTAATTCCGGCTACTCGGAAGGCTGAGGCGGAAGGATCGCCGGAGCCCGGCAGGTCGAGGCTGCGGTGGCCCGGAGCGGCCACTGCACTCCCGTCTGGGCGACAGAGACTCCAACTCAAAAAAAAAAAAAAAAACCACGAAAAAACAACCACTCATGCACACATACATTCGATACATTCGTGAAAAAAATTTTTCATGAGTGTAAAGCTCCCCCTTGTGGCAGGTTATGAAATTTCAGGTTCCTTTCCCAGACCAGACTGTTGGTGCACGGCAGACTCACCCTCAGGAGGATACCCTCAGAGCACAAGTGCTGCCCCTGGCTTCACCTGTGTTCGGCCTTCTGGGTGCGTGCTGACCCAGCCTCCTTCTGTATGGGCTGGATGCTTCCCAAACTGTTGGGGGAATAGGGTATGGGGTTAGATTAGTTCGTCATCTTCCTCTGATTCCACCCGTTGTCCTGCAGCTGGGTCGGTGTGGGGGGTGGGATGACTAGGATTCTGCACTGGTTCTGCCCCTCTGGTTCACAGCGATCAACCCCAGAGAGATGGAGGGTTGACCCTCAGTCCTAGGACACCGCTCCACTGTTCAGTAATGGGGACACTGGAGCACTTCTCTATTTTCCCAGACGACAGTGACGGTGGCGGACTTGCATCTTCTCCACTGGGTTCAAGTACCTGGTCCCCTTGCTGAACTCTCACCACAGCCTTTGTTGCTAGTGACTGTCCTGGCTCCAAAGAAGATGGCAGTGGTGGAGCCTGGTACCAGACGCCCAGTGGCAGCTGTTCCCCACAGCATACTCTGAGATGACTCTGGATGGGTCTTGTTAGTTTCTGAGGATGGTGCCTGATTCTTTGCCACAGGAAGCACTGGAGGCAGAGCTGCTTTGGTAGTGACCACTTCACCAGGAGAGCGCGGGGCTCTAGCTCCCAGGTCTTCACTCAGTCAGACACTTACACAGCTTTCCATCTTTTTTTTTTTTTGAGTTGGAGTCTCACTGTCGC
>NW_007238078.1:148319-159389 GCF_000164805.1 Carlito syrichta | reverse complement strand
CTTCTGAGTAGCCGGAATTACAGGTGCGCGCTACCATGCCCGGCTGATTTTTTGATTTATATAGAGATGAGGTCTCGCCAAGTTGCCCAGGTGGGTCTCGAACCTGCGAGCTCAGGCGATCCACTCACCTCAGCCTCCCAAAGCACAGGATTACAGGCTGAGCCACCAAGCCCGGCCTCTTTCCATCTTTTTAAAATGATATTTTATATTCTGGATATGAATCCTTTGTTCAATATATGCATAGAAAGTATCTTTTTCCAGTCTGTGGCTTTTCTCTTTTTGATGTTTTGTTTTGGTGAATAGATTTTGTTTAGTTTTGATAGCTTTTATTTGAAACTATCTTAAGCTTACAGAAAAGTTGCAAGTACAATAAAAATATGGGGGGGGCACCTGAAAATACCTGGAATTATCTTTTGGAAGGTGGGCCTCTTGTAGTACAGGCTGCCCTCACTAGGTAAGTGTTCTAGAAACTCATCCGTATCAGTGTACTAGCTAGTATTGTTGTAAGAGGCTGCATTTGACTTTAGTGAATTTTTGGGGGGAGATTCTTTCAACACGTTTGTCCATTTCATGATGGGTGATTTAGGAGCGCACCTGCCCACACTGTGCTCAGCAGTTTTTGACCAAAAAGGGCTTGACCCCGTGCCCCCCCAAATCACCCATTCTCACCCCGAGTAACTTTTTTTTTTGTTTTTCAGTAGACGAGAAATATCCTCAAAGGGAGATGTTTTGCTGCTGTGGAAGAGGTGAAACCAAAAAAATGGCAGAATCACTAAAAAGCATCAAAATTGACAAATCCGGAAACTGTTTTGAGCAGTGGAAAAAGCATTTCAATAGGTGTATTGCATCAAATGGAGACTACTTTGAAGGTGACTGAAGTTTAAACATGTAAGAATAAATACATAATTTTTAATAAATTAATTCTGGGGCTTTTGGATCCCCCTCGTACCTTTTACCCTGAAACATTTGAAAGTAAGTTACCAAACTGATGGCTCATCATTCCTGAATACTTCAGTTTTTTCTACAGACAAGGACTATGTAACCAAAGGACCTACGGAACAATTCAGAAATTCACATAACCACTTCGAACTGTTCCAATAATGTCCGTTATAGCAAAAGGAATCAATTTAGGGTTAGATTTAGCATTTAGTTGTCATTGCTTTCATGTTCTTCAGTGGGGAAGAGTTCCTCAGTCTTTCTTTGATTTTCATAACCTGTTGAAGATGACAGGGAAGTTATTTGTAGAATGTCCCTCAATTTGGCTATGTCTGATGTCTCCTCATGATTGAATTCAAGTTATGGATCTTTGTCAGAGATGTCACAGAAGTGATGCTGTGTCCTGAGTGCATCCATTTAAGTGGTCCTTGATATCAGTTTGTCCTACTACCAGTTATATTCCCCATAATCACTTGATAAAAGTGGGCGAGTTTTTTTTTTTTTTTTTTTTTTTTTTTTTTTGGTAGCGACGAGGTCTTGTTATGCTGCCCAGGCTGGTCTTGAACTCCTGGCCTCAAGCGATCCTCCTGCCTTAGTCTCTCAAAGTGCCAGGATTACAGGTGTGAGCCACTGTGCCTGGCTGGTGCTGCACATTGTAAAAAATTAACTTTTTTGATTTTGAGATCAGTATAGATTCCCGTGCAATTGTAAGAAATAATAGAGAGCCGGACTCGGTGGCTCAGCCTGTAATCCCAGCGCTTTGAGAGGCTGAGGTGAGTGAATTGCTTGAGCCCGCAGGTTCGAGACCCGCCTGGGCAACTTGGTGAGACCTCATCTCTACAATAAATCAAAAATTAGCCAGGTGTGGTAGCGCGCGTCTGTGGTTCCAACTACTTGGAAGACTGAGGCGGAAGGATCGCCGGAGCCCAGGAGCCCAGCAGGTCGAGGCTGCGGTGGCTGGGAGCATGCTACTGTACTCCAGTCTGGGTGACGGAGTGAGACTCCAACTCAAAAAAAGAAAAAAAGAAAGAAAGAATACAGAGAAATCATATATACTCTTTATTCAGTTTCCTCCAATGGGTAACACCTTCCAAAACTATAGTACGATATCACAACCAGGGTGTTGCCATTGACACAATCCCAGGATGTCTCCTCCTGTTCTTTCATAGACCCACATGCTGCCCATGGGCCCTTCACCTCCCCACCAGCCATGTCCCCAACCCCTGACACTAATCTGCTCTCTATCTCTAGAACTATGTTATTCCATGATTGTTATTGAAATGGAATTGCACAGTATGCGACGTTTGGGGTTTGTCTTTTTTCACTCGGCATAGTTCCTGGAGATTCATCCAAGTTGTTGAGTATAACAACATTTTGTTCCTTTTTATTGCCAAGTAGGATTCCATGGTATGGATATGCCAGAGTTTGTTTACCCATTCACCAGTTGAAGGACATTTGTGTTGCTTCCAGCTTTTCACTATTTCTAATAAAGCTGCTATGAACATTTGCATACATAAAGCTTTTTGTGTGAACATGGGTTTTCATTTCTCTGGGATAATTGCCTAAGAGTGCAATTGTTAAGTTGTATGGTAATTACACGTTTTGTTTATAAAAAACTGCCAGACTATTTTTAAGAACGGACCATTTTACATTCCTACCTGCCATGTATGTGTGATCCAGTCTCTCTGCATCTTGGCCAGCGTCTAATATTGTCACTGTTTTTATTTTAGTCATTTGATAGGTATATAGCAAGCGATAGCTCATTGTGGTTGAAATTCGCATTTCTCTAATGGCAAATGATACTGAACGTCTTTTCACGTGCTTAACTGCCATCTGCATGTCCTGATCAGTGAGCTGTCTCTTTTGCCCATTTTTCTAATGGGATTATTTGTTTCTTTACTGTTGAGTTTTGAGAGTCCTTTATATATTCTAGATACCAGTCTTTTGTCAAATATGCGGTTTACAAATATTTTCTCCCAGCCTATAGCTTGTCTTTTCTCAGAGCAAACGTTTCTAATGATCAAATTTTCCTTTTATGGGTTGTGCTTTTGGTGTCCAGTCTAATTTCTTTTTCCCTGGCCTTAAGCCCAAAGATATTTTCATAGATTTTCTCCTAAAAGTTTTATAGTTTCACATCCTCCTGGTGTGGGGTGGTATAGAATATCAGCGCCCTGCTCCCCCTGATGAAACCATGGGAGTGTGGGGACAAGGTTTGGTTTCTGCATTAATATCTGGCTATTGTGGGGCTTGTATTACCCAAATTTTTCCCAGGATCTTTGGTTAAGGGGAATGGGCTTTTCTTGGACCTTTTTTTTTTTTTAATTTGCGCCTGTTGGTGGTTCGGGATTGGAGACTTCTGCAGCTCCTTGTCCAGGATATGTTGGATGCAATAAGAAGCCGAGGAAACTCACTGCCATGTTGTCCCTCAGGTCCCGAGGTCCCTAGGTAGTCCACCTTCCTCTCACCTTTCAGAGTCTTCCTGTACTTATTGTGTTATGTACATGAATTTTTCATTGTAAGAGAGAGGATTAAGGAGGAATGGGACTACGCCACCCTGGCTGGGACTGGAAAGCTTGTGATTATTTCTTTTGGTGTTCAAATTTGCCCAGTGAGAGCCCCTTTCAGCTGGCTCCTGTATAATTTCGACATGGGCCCATCATTCTTTGAGCACTTCCTTACTTTCTGGCATGAAATGTTCCAGGCTCATCTTGTCTTTCTCTGCCCCAGCCCTGGAATTAGCTGTTTCTCCAAAAAGTCCTGCATCCTTTGGTGGTATCTAGAAACCATGGCACATACCCTCCTTATGCCCCTCAGGTGGAAACACTCAGCTTTTCCTAGGAAGGTGTGTGAAGGACTGGGTTAGATGTGCCTCTAGTGACAGCAAATGCACCTGTTTCCCCACCAAGCTGATATTTGTCGCTCCAAAGGTATGGGCTTGACATTGGGGTGAGCTTAGACTTGGCCAACTGCAGGATTCAGGAGGGATGTGGGAACTTCGTAGTTTGCTCGGGGGCAGGGGTAGGTTCCTTGAATGAGCAAGTCTTGTCTTCCTGCTGCGCCCAGTCACGCACTCGCCTTTTGTCAAGTCACTGCCAGGTGCTGAGCCCCAGGAGGTGTGACTTGGAACGGCAGAGACACGCCCCCCCCACAACCTGCTGGGGCCCTGGGCGCCAGGCTGTCCCGCCCAGTACCTCCCGTCTCTCCTTTTCTCTGCCATCCCTCTCTGTCCCAGCGTCGCCGACCTCCACACCCTAGTCCCTCCTCTCCAGGACTTCCCATTCCCTTCCCCAGCCACCGCCCCGTGGAGTCCGGGGCGCCCCTTCTTGGTGCCGCCTGCGCCGCGAAGAGGAGCCCGGGGTGCACCTGGCCTTGCAGCCAGGGGGGGAGCCTTCTTGGCACTTTTGTTCTTGGCGACAGGGGCGGGGCTGCAGGGACTGTGGGGTCAGTCCCATGGTTCATAAACGGGAGAGTACTGAGAGCTTAGAAAGTGCCAGGCACCATCTTAGGCACTGGAGGCAAGTCCGTCCTGTCCTTTGAGACTTCATGAAGTCTCATACAATCATCAGCGTTTTAGAAAAGAGGTGGGGGGGGGGGGGGGCAGGAGGATTTGCAGTTCCTGGCAAAGCCGGGATCAGGAGAGTTGCCCACTAGGCGCCCTGGATGTGCAGAGAGTGCCCTAAAGATTCCGTGCTCGACCAAACTAGTTAGGCTTCTGAATCTTCCCCTAGGCCCATCTGTAGACGTCCTTGTAAAATCCAGTTTTATCAAAGAACCCTGCTAAGTCAGTTTGGCAAGAAGTCCCCTCCTCAATCTCTGATCATCCTCACTATCTGATCAGGTTCTTCTTCTTCCACCATCCCCCAGGTGATAGATGATCCCCCTGACCTTCCATCAGCAAGGATCCTGTTATGTGAGTTCAACCCCTTACCCCTGATGTTCCCTCTTAGTAACTTTCCACCTAACCTATCCTGCTCCTTGGCTATGCATTCCCAGGGGTTGGGTTCTATACTGAGGTCTCTTTCTCCCTACTGTAATAGTCCTGACTAAAACTCGTTTTTATCGCTTTAACTACTGTCCTGCTCTGGTGCAGCAGGTGTCTCTCTGGATAGGTGGAGAGAGGATGGGGGAGGTCTGGAAGGAACAAAGCCTCTGCTGGGGTCACTGTGGTCTCTTTGCCTCCAGCAAGGTTAATGTGACTCCTCATGGTCCCCAGGCCCTCCTTTGGGGCTTTGAGGGCTGGGAGTTTTCTAGCATCTGACTCAGAGGAGACCCCCAGACACCTCCCTGGAGGGCTGCCTGGGTGGGTTATTCCAAGCAACAGAGTTCCCTGACATAGTTGTTGCTTTTATGCATTCCTTTATTTTAACTTTTACTAAAAATGTCTGAATCCCTGAACTTAGTGTTATTGCAAGTATTTTTTTGTTTGTTTCTTTGGTTGGTTGGTTGGGTTTTTTTGAGTTGGAGTCTCACTCTGTCGCCCAGACTGGAGTGCAGTGGCCGCTCCCGGCCACCGCACCCTCGACCTGCTGGGCTCCGGCGATCCTTCCGCCTCAGCCTTCCTAGTAGCCGGAATTACAGGCATGCGCTACCACGCCCGGCTGATTTTTTTTTTTTATTTATTGTAGAGATGAGGTCTCGCCAAATTGCCCGGGTGAGTCTTGAACCCATGGCTCAGGCAATCCACTTGCCTCAGCCTCCCAAAGTGCTGGAATTACAGGCTGAGCCACCGAGCCCGACCAGAGATAACTTTCTAAAAGATGTGTTTACCCAATGAAAGACGTAGGCAAAATTAGGACATTTCAGAAAATAAAGTCATAGCAAGTTTATTACCAACAGACTATTACAAAACTAACTTCTAAATGGTATACTTGAAGAAGAGTGACAGAAATACCACAAGTAGGATCGGAGATGAAAGGAAAGATGAAGACCAAGAAATTGACAAACATGTGGGTAACCATTATCACCTGTTCTACCCAATATTTTACTGGAAGTCTTAACTAGGGCAGGAAGGAAAAGGGAGATATAATAGGTGCAAGGATAGGAAAAAAGAAGAGAAAAATCCTGCGATTATCAGAAGCTGTGATTATCTGTACAGAAACCCAAGACTTTACAGAATAAGTTTTATACATAAGAAGCTTCAGCAAAGTTGCTGTAATATAAGCTAGATATACCAAAATCCATTGCATTTCTATACACTAGCAATAAACATTTAGAAAATGTAATGGAAAAATAGACAGCATCTCAAGAGACCAAGAAAAGAAGCCACAGGCTGGGAGAAAATATTTGCAAAAGACATATCTGATAAATGCTGTTATCCAAAATATACACAAATCTCAACAATGAGAAAACAAATAACTTGATTTTTTAAAAAATAGACAAAATCCAACCTGGGCAACATAGCAAGACCTTGTCTCTACAAAAAAAAAAAAAAAAAAAGCCAGGCATGGTGACACACACCCATAGTCCCAGCTATGCAGGAGGCTGAAGCGGGAGAATTGCCTGAGCTTAGTAGGTCGAGGCTGTGGTGAGCTGTGATGGTGTCACTGCACTGTAGCCTGGGAGGTAGAGTGAAACCCCAACTCAAAAAAAAAAAAAAAGGGCAAAAGATCTGAACAAACACCTCACCAAACAAGACATACAGCTGGCAAATAAGCATATAAAAAGATGCTTCACATTATATATATTAGGGAATTGCAAACTACAACAACAGGCGATCACTACACACTATTAGAATGACCAATACTCAACTCACTGACAACACCAAGTGCTGATGAGGATGTGGAGCAACAGGAACTCCATTCACTGCTGGTGGGAATGCAAAATGGTACAGCCACTTTGGAAGACAGTTTGGCAGTTTCTTACAAAACTAAACACACTCTTATCATACAATCTGGCAGTCAAGCTCCTGGTATCTACTCAAATAACCTGAAAAGTTATGTCTCCACAGAAATGTGTGCATGGTTGTTTACAGTAGTGTTATAATAGCCAAAACATGAAAGCACCCAAGATGGCCTTCAGTAGATGAGTGGATAAACTGTGGTACATTCAGATAATGGAATATTATTCAGCACTGAAATGAGCTGTCAAGCCATGAAAAGATCATGGAGGAAATTCAGCTGCATATTTCTAAGTGAAAGAAGCCAGTTTGAAAAGACTGCATGACCAGGCACGATGGCTCAAGCCTGTATTCCCAGCACTTTGGGAGGCCAAGGCAAGAAGATTGCCTGAATCCAGGGGTTCAAGACGAGCCTGGGCAACTTGGTGCGACCTCGTCTCTGCAATAAATCAAAACATTAGTGGGGCATGGTGGCACGTGCCTGTAGTTCCAGGTACTTGGAAGGCTGAGGTGGAAGGATCGCCTGAGCCCTGCAGGTCAAGGCTGTGGTGGCCGTGAGCATGCCACTGCACTCCAACCTGGGTGACAGAGTGATGCTCCAACTCAAAAAAAGAAAAGAAAAGGCTGCATACTGTATGATTCCAACTATATGGCATTCTGGAAAAGACAAAACCATGGGGACAGTAAAAAGATCAGTAGTTGCCAGTGTTTGTTGGGAGAGAGATATGAATAGATGGAGTACAGAGGATTTTGAAGGTACTGAAAAGACTGTATGATACTATAATGGTATATCCACATCACTGTATATCACAGACTGTACAGCGCCAAGAGTGAATCCTAATGTACACGGTAGACTTTGGGTGATAATGTAGGCTCATTGACTGTAACAAATGTACCACTTTGTTGAGAATTGTTGCTAGCGGAAGAGGCTATGCATTTGTTGGGGGAAAAGGGTATAAGAGAACTCTCTATAACTTCTGCTCAGTTTTGCTATGACCCTAAAATTGTTCTAGAAAATAAATTTAGGAACTCTGTCTCTAAACAAAAAAAACCATAAATTCTATTTTTAAAATAGGTAACATCGCCGGGCTCAGTGGCTCAGCCTGTAATCCTGCTCCTTTGGAAGACTGAGGTGAGTGGATTGCCTGAGCCCCTGGATTCGAGACCCGCCTGGGCAGCAAGACCTCATCTCTACAATAAATCAAAAATTCAGCCAGGTGTGGTAGCGCATGCCTGTAATTCCGGCTACTTGGAAGGCTGAGACGGAAGGATCGCCGGAGCCCAGCAGGTCGAGGCTGCGGTGGCCGGGAGTGACCACTGCACTCCAGTCTGGGCGACAGAGTGAGACTCCAACTCAAAAAAAAAAAAAAAAAGTAACATCTATAACATCTATAGTAGCCAAAAATATAGGGTCCTATAAATGAATCTGGGAATAATTATGCAAATAGTGATTACAGTGGCCTGCACTACTCCAAGTGCCTTATGCACATGCCTAGTTTTCAAAGCAGTCCTGTGACACAAATACTATTATTATTACCGGTTGACAGATGAGGACACTGTGGCACTGAGGTGAAGTGACCTTCCCACACTCAAACACCTGAGCAGAGGCACGCTTTGGACTCATGCAGCTGTCTCTGGAGTCAAATTTATGGCCAAATTATAGCATTGTATGGAAAGGTAGGAAAGGAGAGCTCAACAAATGGAGTCACAGCACATTCCTTCAAGGGGAAAATCAGTATCAGTAAGATGTTGAGCCTCACCAGATGAATCTTCAATTCAGTTCAATTTCAGGCAAAGTCTTAAGTGTTCCTGAGGAACTTCACAAGCTGACTTTAAAATGTATCAAGGCTGGGAACGGTGGCTCACACCTGTAATCCCAGCACTTTGGAAGGCCAAGGGGGGAGGATTGCTTGAGTCCAGGAGTTCGAGACCGCCTGGGCAGCATAGTGAGACTTCGTCTGTATCAATTAAAAAGATGTAATGTATCAAAAAATGTAATGGCCTAAGACAGTCTTTAAAAAGAATGAGATGGGGGAAATTGCCCACAAGATTTCAGATTTACTGTAAGATGTAGTAACCAAGGCAGTGTGATATTCTTGAAAGGAAATACAAATATCCCAAAGAAAGAAAAAGGAGAGCACTCAGAAACAGACTTATCTAGATCTGTTAGACTTAAAATAGAGATGAACAGCAGATCGGGGGAAGGATGGACATTTTCATAAAAAGTCAGGACAATCGGTTATCCATATGAGGGGAAAATGGAATTGGATCCTACCTTACACTTTACATGTAAATCAGTCCTAGGGGGATTGAAATGGAAATGTGAAACCCAAAACTAAAAAAGTTATAGAAGATCAGTCTCACTAGTCATCAAAGAAATGCAAATCAAAACCACACTGAGATACCACCTAGCTCCAGTCAGGATGGCCATCATCAGTAAGTCAAAAAACAACAGATGCTGGAGAGGATGAGGGGAAGAGGGAACACTTCTACACTGTTGGTGGGAGTGTAAACTAGTACAACCTCTGTGGAAAAGTATGGAGATTCCTAAAAGATCTAAAAATCAGCCTCCCGTATGACCCTACAATCCCCCTACTAGGAATATACCAGGAGGAACTCAAATCACTCTGTGAAAAAGATACCTGAGCCGGGCTCCGTGGCTCAGCCTATAATCCCGTGCCTTGGGAGGCTGAGGTGAGTGGATTGCCTGAGCCCACGGGTTCGAGACCCACCTGGGCAACCTAGTGAGACCTCATCTCTACAATAAATCAAAAATTAGCAGGGCGTGGAGCATGCGCCTGTAATTCCAGCTACTTGGAAGGCTGAGGCGGAAGGATCACCGGAGCCCAGCAGGTTGAGGCTGCGGTGGCCGGGAGCGGCCACTGCACTCCAGTCTGGGTGACAGAGTGAGACTCCAACTCAAAAATAAAAAAAAGAAAAGAAAAAGAAAAAGATACCTGCACACACATGTTTATTGCAGCATTATTTACATAGCAAAAATATGGAACCAACCATGTTGCCCATCAAAAGAGGACTGGATAAAAAAATATGTGGTACATATACACGATGGAATATTATGCACCCATAAAGAAGGACAAAATATGAACTTTGCTGCAGCTTGGATGGACTTAGAGGCTATAATACTGAGTGATCTATCACAGAAACAAAGAACCAAGTATCACATATTCTCACACATAAGTGGACCTTGAACAACTATCATAATACTATAAGAAAAGAATTGGCAGTAGTGGGAAACTGCCAGGGGAGAGAGGGCACACCTCATCAACAAAGGTACCTGTAAAACGAACATTTGTATGCCTAACCCTGAATTGTACTCCATATATTTAAAATAAAAAATTAAGAAAAAAAACTATAGAAGAAATTGTAAGGAAATAGCTTTAAAAACTCTTGAGTAGAAAAGAATTCCTTAAATTAGATATAATCACAAAAATTGCATAATAATCATTTGATTCTTCTACATTTTAGTTTTAAATGTTTGTTAATCAAAACATACCATTTTTTAAAAAGTGAAAACTACAATCCACAGAGTAAGTTATTTGCAACAAAACCAAGAAAGAATTGAACTCTGGGAACTATTAATATGTTGAGAGGAGTAAGGCATGAGAACATGTATATTGACACCACGTAGGAGGAGGGACCCCCAAAAAACTGGAATTTATTTATTAAAAATGTGTATTTATCCTCACGTGCTCAAACTCCAGACACCTTCAAAGTACTCTCCATTTGATGCAATACACCTATCAAGATGCTTTCCACTGCTCAAAACAGTTTTTGAATTTGTGGATTTTGATGCCTTTTAGCTCTTCTGTCGTTTTTGATTTCACCTCTTCCACATTAGCAAAACGTTTATCCTTGAGGACTTTTTTCATCTGGGGAAACAAAAAAAGTCGCTCAGGGTGAAATAGGGTGAATAGGCAGGGTGAGGAGTGGGGGTCATGCTGTTTTTGGTCAAAAACTGCTGACCGCTCAGAGCAGTGTGGGCAGGTGTGCTGTAAATCACCCAGCATGAAATGGACAAATGTGTTGAAAGAATCTCCGAAAAAAAATTCACTGAAGTCAAACACAGCCTCTCACAACAACCCTAGCTGGTACACTGATGCTGGTGGGTTCCTAGAACACTTCCCTAGCAGGAGAAGCCTGTACTACAAGGGGCCTGCCCTCCAAAAGATAATTCCGGGTTTTTTGGGGGTCCCCTTGTATATAATGTGTAAATACTTACAATAAGCCAGGCTCAGTGGCTCAGCCTGTAATCCCGCGCCTTTGGGAGGCTGAGGTGA
>NW_007238078.1:147646-148299 GCF_000164805.1 Carlito syrichta | reverse complement strand
TTTACTTGTCCCGCTGGTCGGGACACCTGGCGCCCAACGTGAGGCTCGAGGCACGGAACGGCGCTGCTGGCACCTACTCGGATGACGCCCCGGCCGGGCACACCCTGAGCTCCTGAGCTCGCTTCGAGCCCGTGGGTGATCAACCCGCGGGATAAGACTCGATCTTGATCGTCGCTGGACTAGCCGCCCCAGTGGACATCGGAACGGTGAGTAGGTGATTATCATGGGACAGGAATTGAGCTCTCACGAGCTCTTCCTTAGGGGACTTAAGGATTCCCTCAAGATGCGCAGGATTAAGGCTAAAAAGAAAGATCTACGCAGTTTTTTCAATTTCTTGACTGATGTATGTCCCTGGTTCCCTCAAGAGGGCACCATTGATCATAAATGCTGGAAACGGGTTGGTGACTGTCTCAATGATTACTATCGTACCTTTGGCCCTAGCAAGGTCCCCGTGTCTACCTTTTCCTACTGGAATTTAATTAATGACATTTTAGAGACCCATTCTCAGGACCCAGATATCAAAGACATAATACAAACGGGGGAGACAGCCCTTAAGGACAGTTCTCGCCCCCCCTCAGTTTGCCCCTCTGTTGCCATAGGCATGCCGGAGGAAATTAGCGGCCCTGATACTGACCCCCCTAAAGAGACTCTTA
>NW_007238078.1:145931-147626 GCF_000164805.1 Carlito syrichta | reverse complement strand
CAATCGCCTAACAATAAAATTTGGAGGCTTGATCAGAACGCTGTCTTGCCTCCATTCTGCGTGTCTCCTGTCTCTTTCTCTCTCTTGGTCTCTCTCTCTCTTTTCACCAGCAGCAGGTAGTCCTCCTCGTGCCCACGTTTTACTTGTCCCGCTGGTCGGGACAGCCACTGCACTCCAGTCTGGGCGACAGAGTGAGACTCCAACTCAAAAAAAATTATTTTTGTTGCGCTATACTTGATACACAATAAACTGCATATATTTAAAGGATACTTTTTGATACGTTTGTAGTATACATTAGTGAAATCATCACCAGAGTCAAGATAGTGAACACATACTTCACCTCCAGAAGTTTCTTTGCCCTTTGGTTATCCCTCCTGCCCCTCTCCGTACTCCCTCACCCCCCAGGCAACATCTGATGTGCTTTCTGTCACCAAAGATTAGCTGGCATATTCTAGAAGTTCACATAAGTGGACTCATACAGGATGTACACTTTTTTGTATGGCTTCTTGCAGCATTATTATATTGAGATTCATCGATGTCATTGTGTATATCAATATTAATTCTTTTTTATTGCTGAGTAGTACTCCACTGTATGGCTATTCCTCAGTTTTTCCATTCACCTGTCGAGTATTTGAGCTGCTTCCAGTTTTTATCAATTACAAATAAAGCTGCTAAGAACATTTGTGTACACTTGGCATATAGTGGTTTTATTCCTCTGATTGTTCATGTGGATTAACATATAAGACTTTGCATTTGAAGAATAATATCTGGTTTATTTATAATATCTATTCCAAAACTAGGCACAGACATTTTTTTTTAAGCTTTAATGGTAATGCTACAAACCAAATTTATAAACCTTTTAGAAGTAGCTCATTTTTTAAAGTCACTGAAGTCAATAACATAGATGAATATTTTTGAAGTGAGGCATTGTAAAGGTGACAGAACCACTCCCATGGTTCCTGGGACACTGAGCTCCTGAGTTTTCATACACCTCTTTGAGTAGTTCAGTCAACACTGTACTCACCAAATAATTATAGAACTATTACTCTGTGCCAGGCATTGTCCTAGGTTGTTGGGTACATAGCAGTGAGCAAGTTAGACAGAATTTCTGTTCTCACAGATCCCACGTTCCTGTGGCAGAGAGCCCTCCTTAGATTTTTTTGTTTAGTTTTTTTTTTTTTTGAGTCAGAGTCTCACTCTGTTGCTCAAGCTGGAATTCAGTGGCATGATCACGGCTTACTGAAGCCTCCACTCCTGAGCTCAAGCTATCCTTCCACCTCAGCCTCCCAAGTAGCTGAGTTCCTAATTTCAGCTGCCATGCCTGGCTAATTCTTTGATTTTTTTTGTTTTTTTTGGTAAAGATGGGGTCTCACTATGTTGCTTAGATTGGTCTCAAACTCCTGGACTCAAGCAATCCTCCCACCTTGGCTTCCCAAAGCACTGGAATTACAGGTGTAAGCCACCACACTAGGCTGTCTCCTTGGAATTTTTAAAAAATGACCTTCTGGGTCAGGCACGGTGGCTCAAGCCTGTAATCCCAGCACTTTGGGAGGCCGAGGCAAGAGGATTGCCTGAGTTCAGGGGTTCGAGACCAGCTTGGGCACCTTGGCGAGACCTTGTCTCTACAATAAATAAAAAAAATTAGCCAGGCATGGTGGCATGTGCCTGTAGTTCCAGCTACTCGGAAGGCTGAGG
>NW_007238078.1:139882-145884 GCF_000164805.1 Carlito syrichta | reverse complement strand
CAGCAGGTTGATGCTGGGGTGGCCGTGAGCGTGCCACTGCACTCCAGCCTGGGTGACAGAATGAGATGCCAACTCAAATGAATAAATAAATAATGAACTTCCGATGGAGAGCGCTGTCCCTATCCCCAAGGCCTCCCTAGCCTTCTGTTAGTGACCCTCAGTCTTCTCTCTATGCATCTCCTTAGACAATTACCTCTTTGCTCATTGTTTGAAATTTCCACTTACATACTCCTCATTGCCGGATGTGTCTCCAGGCTCCGCTCTCCCTCCTGCTTGACTTATGGGAATATTCCACAGGTATTTCCAGCTCAGTATAACTAGAATGATCTTGTAGTCCAATTCCCACCACTCCTTCCCCTCGCCTTGGTACTAACATTTTCAAAACGCTGGAATGGAAGAACTCCAAGTCTAGAAATAGAACTCTCCTTCCCCCGCATGTTATGAAACAATAAGACTTGTGGATTTTACATCCTCAGATGAAATTCTGTTCCAGTCCCTCTTTTCTCTGCCTGTCCCTCCAAAGCTCTAGTTCAGGTCTTGGGCTCCTAAGGTATTTTTTCCTCTTTGTTTTGGAATTGTGCCCCAGTACCTCAGAATGTGACCTGATTTGGAGATGAGGTCTTTACAGAAGTAACCAAGTTAAAATGAGATCAGCAGTGTGGACCCTAAACCAATCTGACTGAAGCCATGGATCAGGGTGATGGTTCCCCAAGCCAAGAAGCACCAGAAATTGCCAGCAAGCGACCAGCAGCTGGGTGACAGGCATAGGGCACATTCTCCCTCACAGCCTCCAGAAGGAGCCAACCCTACTGACACCTTGATCTTCCAGCCTTCAGAACTGTGAGACCCTACATTTCTGTTGAAGCCTCCAGTTTGTGGTGCTTTGTTATGGCAGCCTGAGAAGACTGATACACCTTTCTATTCTCTTTTTTAATTTTTAAAAAATTTTTACTTTTTAGAGTGGGAGTCTCACTCTGTAGCCTAGGCTGGAGTGCTGTGGTATGATCACGGCTCACTGCAGCCTCAACTCCTGGCCTCAAGTGATCGTTCCACCTCAGCCTCGCAAAGTGCTGGGATTATAGGCATGAGCCACCGTGCCAGCTCACCCTCCTATTCTGGCTCCCTCTCTCACTCACTGTAAACACCACAACCAGGGAAATAAAATCTAAAGACAAATATTCCCATGTCCTCCTGCTAAAACCTATTCAATTGCTCTTCCTCATCTTTAAAAAGTGGCCCCTTGGAAGGCTGAGGTGGAAGGATTGCAGGAGCCCAGCAAGTCGAGGCTGAGGTGGCTGGGAGCGGCCACTGCCCTCCAGCCTGGGTGACAGAGTGAGACTCCAACTCAAAAAAAAAGTGGCCCAGATTCCTTCAATTGGAGTTCAGGGCTGTCCCTATTCTGGCCCCTCTTCAAGCCACCCTCCCTACCCCCCATTTCACCCTCATCATTGCTCTACTTGTGGTCGTTTCAACACCTGGTGCTGGGTCAGGTCCCTAGGTTTCGATTCCTGCCATACTTTCTGCCTGTAAAATTTCTGAGTCAGGCACGGTGGCTCATGCCTGTAATCCCAGAACTTTGGGAGGCCAAGGCAAGAGGATTGCCTGAGCCCATGGGTTCAAGACCAGCCTGGGCAACTTAGTGAGACCTCGTTTCTACAATAAATTAAAAAAATTAGCCGGATGTGGTGGCATGTGTCTGTTTTTCTAGCTACTTGAACGGCTGAGGCAGAAGGATCGCCTGAGTTCAGCAGGTCGAGGCTGGGGTGGCCATGAGCGTGCCACTGCACTCCAGCCTGGGCGACAGAGTGAGACTCTGACTCAAAAAAAAAAAGCAATTCTGCATGTTTTCTTCAGTTGGTTCATTCTTATTCCTTCAATGATAATTTATTATTTTTATTTATTAACAATAGGATCTCTTTCTATCCCCCACACTGGAGTGCAGTGGTGTAATCATAGTTCACTGCAGCCTTGAACTCCTGGCCTCAAGCGATCTTCTTGCCTTGGCTTCCAAAGTGCTGGGATTGCAGGTGTGAGTCACCATGCGTGGCTTCTACACTAATTCCTTTTAGAAATAATGATACGCGGTGCTGAAATAGAGTATAATGCAGGTTGAGAGTCTAAAACAATTCATTGGAAAGAAATTTGGCAGCTTAATAAAAAACCTTAAAGAGGGTTATGCCCTTGGGCCCAGTAATCCTTCTTCTGTAGCAATATAGCTAAAGGGAAAAACAGGAAAATAGGGTACTTTTTCAACATGAAAATGATTAGCTCCCCCTTTTTTTTTTTTTGAGTTGAAGTCTCACTCTGTCGCCCAGGCTGGAGTCCAGTGGAACGCCCACGGCCACCGCAGCCTCAATGTGCCGGGCTCCGGCGATCCTTCCGCCTCAGCCTTCCAAGTAGCCAGAACCACAGGCACACACTACCACGCCCAGGTAACTTTTCAAACCCTTGGGCTTAGGCAATCCTCTTGCCTCCACCTCCCAAAGTGCTGGTATTACAGGCATGAGCTACCACGCCTGGCCAGCTCTTACTCTTTAATGCAGCATGAGTTTCATGTCCTAGCCTGGCCCTGGGCCTCCCTGACAAGGAGCCCTCAGGCGCAGAGCAGTCCGCTGTACCTTCCCTGTGATTCTAGAGCCCCAGAAGACAGGCATGGGACTGAGCCGTGGGACAGTGAGACCCTGGACCTGGGGGCAAACAGCAGGAGCTCAGGGTGACTATGTAGAGCTGATGGTGTGGCACCAGCTCAGGGCAGGGGGAAGGACTGTCTTATGAGGAGAGCACCTGGAGGAGGGTCACACCAACTGTTACCACATCCTTCTTCCCCGGACACCGGGGTAGGGAATATATGTGGGGTGAGGTGGAGAGACCTTTCTTTGTGGTTAGGGTGGTGATGAGTATAGGGGAGAACCAAGGAGAGAGGACAAGAATGAGACAGCTCATGTTGCTACACTGGCCCAGTTTCAGGGTGAGTCTCCATGAGCAAGAAGGATGGAGAGGCCACAAGCACTGGCCCCTACTCTTCAACGGTGGTCACTCAAGCTGTGCTCAGGAAGACTCAGAGTGGTTACAGTGGAGGAGACCCTGGCAGGCATGTGGGGTCAGACTCTCAGGTCTTGTCCAAGGGGCTGAGGAGCCGGAACAAGGACGTTGTCCTGGCTTATCCCCACAGAGAACACCCATGGGCCTACTTTCTGACAGAACTTGCCTCAGAGAGGGGAACTTATTTGATGCCTACTGTATGCCAGGTGCCATGCTGGCTGCTTTTCTGTAACTTATCTCACTTGAAGTCCACAGAGACCTGCAAGGGAGTATGTTGCCTTGGCCTCTCATGCTTCCTGCCTTAATTCATATCTTCATGCCTTCTCACATGGATTGTAATTTTTCATTTCGTAGCTGTTCTCTGTGCTTCCATATCTTTGTTTTATTTATTTGTCTTCGTGGGCATAGTTACAGCATTTCACACACATGAATGTTAGCAAAGAACACTGACAAGTGACAGGTATGGCACCTCACAATTGGCTAAAAGCCCACGAGGAAGGTGTGGGGTGCCTTTGGGTCTGCTGTTCCTTCCTCCCTTACACCTTGCCGCCACCCTTGAAATGGACTAAATGCATGGAGGAACGAAGTCACTTTTAAGGAGGTTGAGCTCTACCTCATCACCAAGAAGTACCTCAGATTCTGAGGAAAGGCAGAAGCAGCTCTCGAAGTGCCCACTGGTTCCTTGGGTCCGGCCTGCTCCAGCCTGGGACCCAGACCAGGGCAAATGACAGGAAGACACTTTCTGTGGGTGGTTGAGCAGATGAGGCCTCCAAACAGACAGGCTGATAACTCTGGGTAGTTATCAGCCTCTCCTGAAGAAGACATCTTGAAAGAAAGACCACCAACTTGATTCACAAATTGGCTTGAGTCAAAGATTTTTGCAGAAATCAGATTCCCAGAGCATTGGAATGTTGAAAAATTGTCACTGGGCTGCAATTTGGGGGAGGGGGGAACTTAGTGAAAATCAGCCCTCTAAAAGCAGAAAGATCCATGTCTGCTTTGGGACTCAACTGCGGTTTGAACTCCTCCTTTACTCAACCCTACCTTGCTCCCCTGAGGTTCCCCTCACCACTGCCAGGGGCTGACCTCCCCATACCCAAGTCAGACTAAACATCTCCTGTGTTGTCCTCCACGCTGGGGCTACTGCTCCCTGCCCATGTCTCCTCCTCCCAGGTGCTAACTGTGACAGCCCTGGGGCCACTGCACACCTGCTTTCTTTGCCAAGAAAACCCAGCCCTTCTTTGTCTACTTGGCAAATTCCTCCTCACCGCCCACAGTTTAATTCTAAAGTGACTTCTTGGCAGCAGCGTTTTCTGGCCCTCTCCTGCTCCTTTGGTGGAGTTGAGCACCTCTCCTCAGTGCCACCAGCTTCCCTGCATGGGCTTCTGACAGGCTCCCCAGGCCCCTGGCTGCCCTGGGCTGTAATGCCAGCCTCCTTGCCTCCTTCCTGGAGGGGCTTCTCATTTCCTTTTTATCTAGGTACTGGGAGCTCTGCACATACAGTCGAGCCTCCAGAGCCCTGGGTTTGCATTCTAAAATTCAACCTATCAAAGACAGATCATATTCAGGAAAACATAATAATAAATAGTAAAAATAAAATGTGCAATACTGTGTACCAACAATTTACGTAGCGCTGACCTTGTATTAGGTATCATATGTAATCTAGAGATGATTTAAAGTATGTGGGAGGATGTGCACAGATTATACTCAAATACACCACCATTTTATATCAGGGACATGAGTGCCCCCCATGGTATCAAAGGAGGCCCTGGAACCAATTTCTCCTGGAGATAATTGTACTTGGTGAATACGTGGATAGAAGAACTGAAGAAATCTCTCTCTACCTGGCATTAGAAATCTGTATATATTGACCCCGAGATCCAGCTTCCCAGTAACTATATATGCACATGTATCAGACGAACAAGGCAGCTATCCATTCCCAAATTTTCTTCTCCTGGCAGATGGTGCTCAGGAAAATAAGTGGAAAATGTGTGTGGATCCTGAGACTTTGCGAGGTTCAGTCTCGTGTCTACACTCCCAGACCTAAGAGTTGTGAATGAATCAGTGTCCCAGCTGAAATCCCTGGGCTCCAGTGTTTGCAGCTCTCCTCCTCCAGGCAGTCCTACCAGTCAACTGGCTCTCCTTGGGAAGTCTGTGGGCTCCCTGGGCTGGGTGGGTTCTGGAATCAACCCTCATGGGTCATCCCCTGCCTGGAAACCACTCCTGAGAGGCTTAGGCCAGGTCATCTAGTCTCTGGTCTGGAACTGCAGGAGAGACGGCCGGGTCCAAGCCATCACAGGCGGACAGAGGCATGGTACCTGGGGATCGGGTGAGACAGGATGCTAACTGCATCCCACTTGGGGTGACTTGATACCATGTTTGCGGAGGGTCACCGAGGTCCTCCCTGACTCTGCGTGGATTCACTCAGCCTGGTGGTTGGATTAAGAGAAGGCCCTGTGGCCAGAAGCCCGGCTTGGATTTAAGGTTATTCTGAAGGAGAGGGTGGTTGAGTGGGGGTGTCGGTCCCTGGCAGCTTGAGCTTTGGAGACCCTCAAAGGGTGCAAAGGACGCAGGGAGGTGTCTACTTTCTGTGCCCCACAGGGCCCTCTGCCCACTCCTGAACAGATGTCTCGCCATGTCGAGGTGCCACCCTCGGGCATTTCCGGGGTGCTGGGCCAGGGAGTGACAGGTCCCTGGCTGGGGAGACCAGAGGCCTCTAGCTCTTGGGTCCCACTTCCTCTATCCTCAGGAGGAGACTGGGGAGCCGCAGCTGTGAGGTCCCACGATTGCTCCCAGGCTCGGTCGTTTCCGGGCACTTCCTCCTGAGACAATAGAGGGCGAGAAAGCGGGGACCACAACGAGGGGCTCTGTGCTCTGGTAGGCCCGAGAGATGGCTCAAGATTAGCCAGCCATCTCCTCCCGCTCGGGCCCTCTCGGCCTCACGCCGCCCTCCCCCCCCC
>NW_007238078.1:117117-139837 GCF_000164805.1 Carlito syrichta | reverse complement strand
GCGCCAGAGACCGCCTGAGGCCAAGGCCAGCGCCACTGCGGCACCCGCGCCGACGCGCGGTCCGCAGTCTGAGGGCGGGGCTCGCCTTCGCAGCCATGGTCACGGTCATGCTCACGCGGCTCAGCAACCCGGGACAAGAGCTGTAGTTCCCTTCCCTTCCTCTTCCCCTGCCTCCCCCAGCTTCTCCTCCAGCTTCTTTTCATCTTCTCTCGGTGGATGGATGATAGGTAGGTAAATAGATGTGTATAAAGATATTTATCCAAGCATTGTTTGTAAAGAGGTAAACATTTGAAACCACAGTTAAGGAATAAGAAATTAAGGAAACCCAGGTAGACAGTCTCTCGAAAAATATGAGACCATTAAAAAATTATTTATCACATAGAAGGCCCTGGCCACCCGGAAAAGTGAAAGCAGCTTCTCCACATGCTTTATTCTCACAGACACGCTGATATGCTGGAACAATCTGGCTCCAGGAGTATTAATATACTTTTTTGAGACTGTCTACAAAATACTGTTTTGTAAAAACGATGCCTTTAAATAGACATTGATGGGTTATATTTGTTTTATAATAATCATATACCTAATGTTCGATTGTGATTGATTTTGAGATTTATGTATATTTATAAGCCTGTCCTATGTGACTTTTTACTCTAAGATGCATTGTACATTACTAATAAAAGACATGAATTTCTATTTATGTAAAGGAATTGTAGCAATAGTTCTAGATGCTACCTAAATGATTGTTCTGTCCATTTTGCCATCATAAATACTTTTATCTTTAGATGGTTATGTTACAGTCAAAATATATTACTCAGATTTAAACTTTAAAATATAAATTCTCAACATAGTTTGAAATTCTTCCTGTTGATATAATTAAAGTTAGTTTATAATTCCTTAAAAAAATATTTATCAAGGCTATATAACATCATGGGAAAATAATTTTCATATACCATTAAAGTGAAAAATGCAGGATACCCACAGCTCTCTATGTAACAATAGCAACTACACACAGCAAAGGAAAGACAATCAAAACTTCCTACAAACATGAACAATAGTTCTGGACAGGTATGGTCATGCTTTTCCAGATCTTTCAAATTTGTAGAGTGTGGCTAAATTCATACTAAAATAAAGTGAAGACTTCCCTTTTTATAAATAAAGGGAAGCAAGCTGCACCCCACACTGTGGCCGGGCAGGAAGAGGAGCCAGTCATAGCTTGAGGAGGGAACAGGGGCTCTTCAGTAAAACCACACGCAGATGTAGCCCCGCTCCTTAACAATCACACACAACAAACCTAAAATCTTACTCCATATGCCTCTTGTAATAATCTCTTGTTAACATTTCTCTGCCCCAAATAAAATCTCTCAATTGATCTAATGAATTAAAGAAATCTATTCCTGCCTGGCATTAGAAATCTGTATATATTGACCCTGGGTTCCAGTTTCCCAGTAACTATATATGCACATGTATCAGATGAACAAGGCAGCCATCCATTCCCAAATCCTCCCCTGGCGGATGGTGCACAGGGGGAATCCATGCACCTGAGCCCTGGGCCTGGCGCCCAAATGGGAAGCGCAGAGCACCTGGGTTGCAGAGGCAAGCCCAGAAGCTTTTGGTGTAATAGATGGAAGTGAAACGAAAAGGCACATGGGTAACATGTGCCAGGCACAGAGCTGAAATATTGGCAAACTGACAAGCAAGGTTTTAAAATCCACAATTAAGGCTGATCTAGTGGTGGTAAATTCCCTCAGCTTTTGCTTGTCAGGGTAAGACTATTTCTCCTTCATTTTTTGAAGGATAGCTTTGCTTATTAAGACACAGAAAGAGCCGGGCTTGGTGGCTCAGCCTGTAATCCCAGCACTTTGGGAGGCTGAGGTGAGTGGATTGCCTGAGCCCGCGGGTTCGAGACCCGCCTGGGCAACTTGGCGAGACCTCATCTCTACAATAAATTTTTTAAAAATTAGCCAGGCGTGGTAGTGCGCACCTGTAGTTCCAGCTACTTGGAAGGCTGAGGCGGAAGGATCGCTGGAGCCCAGCAGGTCGAGGCTACGGTGGCCGTGAGCGTGCCACTGCACTCCAGCCTGGACAACAGAGTGAGACTCCAACTCAAAAAAAAAAAAAAATTGCACAGTATTAGGGGTTTTTGCTAAATAAGTAGACTCTAGAGGCTCTTGTCACAAAAAAGTAACTGTGAGATAAGTACTATTAGTCTTCACTATATTAACCATTGTACTATTGATATGTATCTATGTATCTGTATGTATCCCATAGGATGATGTTGTAAACCTCAAATATGTACAATAGCATTTATTTTAAAATAAAATAAAAATAAACCACACACTTAATTTCAAAGTACAGTATATAATACACTTTATGGTCACTCTCAGGCACTGCCCAGGCTATGGCCCCTAAAACGAGCTTCCATTTGATTATATCGGGCTCAGGATGGCAGGTGAGGAATTCAAATTCAGCACTGACTAAGTGCTCCCACGTGGGTGCCGGAGGACTGATTTAGCAGACAGCGCCACATGGAGGAAGTGTTGACATCTTCCATCCAAATGTGAAGGGGCACTCTGACTTCGGCCTAGTAACTGACTAAGGTAGAGAAAGAGAGATTTACAACTCTGGCTACAGTGGGGCTGAAACTGAGCTGCTGGAAGAGGCTTTACCCCTAGAACACACTTGTCTGCTTGGCCTGGGGTGGATCATGACCTGGACTCCCTGGGGGACGGGGAGGAAGTGGCAGCACAGTTAACTGGGGGAGTGGAGGTGAGAAATGGAAGGTGTCTCCATTTTTTTTTTTTTTTTTTGAGTTGGAGTCTCACTCTGTCGCCTAGACTGGAGTGCAGTGGCCGCTCCCGGGCACCGCAGCCTCGACCTGCTGGGCTCTGGCGACCCTTCCACCTCAGCCTTCCAAGTAGCCGGAATTATAGGCATGCGCTACCACGCCCGGGTGATCTTTTGATTTTTTGTAGAGATGAGGTCTCGCTGCCCAGGTGGGTCTGGAACCCGCGGGCTCAGGCAATCCACTCACCTCAGCCTCCCAAAGGCGCGGGATTACAGGCTGAGCCACGCTGCCTCCATTTAACTCCCCTCACTGTCTTCCCCAGTCAGGCCTCTCCTGTGTTCTGTGTACCTGACATGTCCCTTCTCTTCCAACTTGTCATTGTGACAGGAATAAATGGAGGGATGAGTCAGGACCCAGGGTGACTCAGGAGCTGGAACAGAAGGGCTGGACCTCTGTCCCTAGTATTTCTGGTTACTGGCAGCGGGGCAGGAGACAAGTCAGACCTCTGTCTACAGCTATTCAACAGGTGGCTGGGAGGAGGGCAGTGAGGGGATCAAGAGGTGACATTTGCCATTTTCCCTCCTCCCACTAGATTTCTTTGGCTTAGATTTCTGCTTTATGTCCCAGACCGTCCTGACACCCAGCCTTGCTGATGTGGATTTTTCAGGTCAGCCTGGGCTTCAAGAGTGTCAGCTCAATGGGTCAGCCAGCCAAGCCCCAGAGAGGGTCGTGGAGGGGCTGGTAAGCCTAGCCTCACAAGTGTCAGCTCTAATGGGCTGGCAAGCCAAGCCCTAAGTGTTGCAATTGGAGGAGGGGCTGGCAAGCCTAGCCCCCAGGGTGTTGGCTCTAACGGGTTGGCAAGCCAAGCCCTGAGAGTGTTGCTTGTTTGGTGGGCTGGGAGGCCTAGCCCCCCGGATGTCTCCACTTCGGAGTCTTGCCTTCCTCCGGCATCTATCCTGCTTCAGCTGGCTCTGTCGGCTGGCAAGCCAGCCTCTGGGGTGCATGATTTTTCGACTCTGACGATCTTTTGCAGCTCTCCAGGTTGCAGCTCTCCAGGTTGCAGCTCTTCAGGTCAAGGATCTTGTCTCATGCCTAGGAGGAAGGTGAGAAAGTTGGATTTATTGAGGACAGAAAAGCTCCCACAGTGGGAGGGAGCACGAAGGGGTTGCCCATCTGGGGCCGAAAACCTGGTGCTTATTTAGCCCTAAGTCCAAGCCGATTGGCTAGCACTAGCTGTGAGCTGTTGCTGTTCTGATTGGTTGCTTTTCAATCCCAGCAGTGAGTACCTAAGCGCTAGCTTGAGAGGCTGGCAGGGAGCTTATATACCAATGCTGAGCCTGAGAGCCTTGCTGTGAGTTCACTATTGTTACCAGAGGACCCACCTTTCTGTCTGTCTAGCCTTTCTCTAGCTATCTCCTGTCTCATTCCCCTCTCTGGAGTAGTAACCCTAACTGCCGTTAGGGCGTGAGGATGATGACTAATCTGGCTACTTCCTGCTGAACATGAGTGACAGACATATGGGGATGGCAGCTAGGGTTCCTCCAGCGGGCAATCTAAAGGTCCTTATAGAAGCTTGCATACAATCCCATCTGCATCTCCATTTGGAATTTGATGGCCTCTAGGCGATAAGAAACAAACCTTACAAGAAGGTTAACTATACATAAGCAAAACAAAAGGAGTTATTAAGGGGGGGGAAACCATGTCTGCATATTGGAAATCCTAAGAGGATAAAAAAGATTGTAACCAACTGGGTCCTGAAACTTATAAAGAGTCAATGATTTTATTGTTTTATAACCCGTAAAGTCTCTATTTGGGAAGGAGTGTTAATATGGAAACAAGTTTCATTTAATAACATGGCATGTTCCTCAACATTCCACCATGAGGATATCTAATGTTTGAATAATTACCCTGTTGAGCCAAGTAATGGTAATGGACGGTGCTTCGAAGAAGTTAGGACTAATGATATTAGAAACAGGAAGCAAGATAGAGTAGGTATATTGCTTGTTCCTGAGGGAAACTTCTAGGGAAGAAAACAATCCCGTGGATTAAGAGGTCGTGACAGAGACATCTAACAGTACAAATCAAGATGAAAACAAAAGCAGCAAGTATAGGTAGAACCATTAGGAGGAAATCCATAGACCATTAGTAGTGGAACTTACCTTTTACAATCTTTAGTTTGATTCTGTATGTTCTTTCGGTTCAGCTGAGGCAACTTCTGGACTCCAGGCTTTTACTTGAGTATGATGGATCCATGAGTCAATACCTGTAACCTTTATTGCTGATGGAGTGGAAAGAAGAACAGTGAGCCATTTCAAAGAAGTGGATAGAGAAGAAAGGGCTTTCACCAGTATCAAGTCTCCTGGACTGAACAGGGGTGGCTCTAAGGCTGGGCCTCTGTTAGTTGTCTTAATTCTCTTGAAAGTAGGCCAAAGAAGTAACATACTTAGTTAAGTCTAAGGTCTTTTAGTCCAGCAGGAGATCAGTGATTAAGAAAGGTTGTCCAGAGAGCTCCCTTACCCCTTCCACCATGTGAAGACACAGTGAGAAGGTCCCATCTATGAACCAAGAATTTCTTACCCAGCTAAGCTAAGCTTCATCGGTTGATCTCCCAACTTCCAGAACTGTGAGAAATCAATTTCGGTTGTTTATATGTTACTTTCCCTGAGAATTGTGGTCTCCAAGCAACAGTGCAGATTGTATTGTATGCCCAATGCCTGGGTGACAGCTGCTTTCAAGGAGGGACCATTTCTTAAGCACTTACCACCTGTGTGTTTTATGGGCATTTTGGAAGCACATATTAAGAACATAGAGCTCTGGGCCTGGCATGGTGGCTCATACCTATAATTCAGCACTTTGGGAGGCTGAGGCAAGAGGATCGCTTGAACCCAGTGATTCGAGACCAGCCAAGGCAACATAGAGGGACCTTGTCCCTATAAAAATAAAAACAAAAAAAGCCGGGCTCGGTGGCTCAGCCTGTAATCCCACACATTTGGGAGGCTGAGGTGAGTGGATTGCCTGAGTCCGCAGGTTCGAGACCCGCCTGGGCAGGCGAGACCTCATCTCTACAATAAATAAAAAAATTAGCCGGGCATGGTAGCGCACGCCTGTAATTCCGGCTACTCGGAAGGCTGAGGTGGAAGGGTCGCCGGAGCCCAGCAGGTTGAGGCTGCGGTGGCCGGGAGCGGCCACTGCACTCCAGTCTGGGCGACAGAGTGAGACTCCAACTCAAAAAAAAAAAATTTTTAAAAAATAGCCAGGTATAGTGGGGCACTGTAGTAGTAGTTCCAGCTACTCAGATGCTGAGGCAGAAGGATCACCTGAGCCCAGGAGGTTGAGGCTATGGTGAGCTGTGATCACGCCACTGCACTCCAGCCTGAGCAACAGAGTGAGATGCACTCCAGCCTGAGCAACAGAGTGAGATCTCGACTCAAGAAAAAACCATAAACAGTAACATACAAACAACTGAAGTTGATTTCTCACAGTTCTGGAGGTTGGGAGATCAAAGATCAAGGTGCCACGCCACAGATTCCGTGTCTGGTAAAGACATACTTCCTGGTTCATAGATGGCGCCTTCTCACTGTGTCTTCACATGGTGGAAGGGGTAAGAGAGCTCTCTGGGGTCTTTTCTATAAGGGCACTAAGCCCACTCATGACCTAATCACCTCCCAAAGGCTTCATCTCCTCTCCTTCCTAATATATCACACTGAGGATTAGATTTCAGCATATGAGTTTTAGGAGGGCGCAAACATTCAGAACATAGCACAGACTGATAGAGATGGAGCTGGAGAGATGAAGAGAGTGTGTGTGTGTGTGTGTGTGTGTGTGTGTGTGTGTGTGTAAATTTTTATGATACTGGGACCATATGGTTCTGGAAACTGCCATCCTGCAAGGTTGGTCTGGCACTGACCTGCTCGGGTTTGGAGTCTAATCAAGCAGCAGGGGATGCTCAGAACTAAGAGGTTAGCCCATGGGGAGGTGGGGTGAAGACACCCTGTAGAGACCACTGGAAGGGGCTAAGCTAGTTAGATGCTTGAGAGTTCCACATGCACTTGCTATCTGGTGCCCAGTGGGGTTTAGTCAATGGGGAGGTCAGGTCCCTGTGGGGTGGCCCATGCTACATATGCTCATGTTCTCAGTCCCTGGCAGGCCCTCGACTCTCTCCTGCCCCCCACCCCTCTATGGCATGGGCTGGTCCTCGGGGGTCCCCAGGGTTTTCAGATGTAGTGCATTACACACCTCCTCCAGCTTTCCTACTCCTGCACACACTTTCTTCATTTTCTTTTTGCCCAGGCTGGAGTACAGTGGCATGATCATGGCTCACCTCAGTCTCGACCTCCTGGGATCAAGTGATCCTCCAGCCTCAGCCTCCCAAAGTGCTGGGACTATGGGTGCGAGCCACCACACCTGGCCCACTTTCTTCATTTTTTTCAGTCCCTTTAAATTACCCAGCTTGAGGCTACCATCGTTTTCTGCCAGAACCTAACTGGCAGGATAGGACTATCCTAAAAGAACTTTTATTATTCACATTTCCTTCTCATATTCATGCCACATACCTACTTTGGGACACCGTGTTGTCATGATGCCACTACTCTTTTTAGGTTCTGTATTTTTCACTGCATGATTTTATGTGCATGTCCTAAAAGTGTGGCATGTGTCAAGAGCGTGCACCATTCCAAGGTGCTCTGGAGAGTCCACGGCCTTAGCCTTTGAGGAGTTACCTGTGTCCTGGCATGTGCGAGCAGCTGGCATGGGTAAAGGGCTTTTGCTGGGATAGCTCATAGGCCCCAGGAGCATGACCTCTTGTGTTCAGACCAGCTTTGGCCTGAGAATTGAGGGTTTTAGCATGAAAATCAGATGATGCCATTGAAGTCCATGTTTTCAGTCACAGCTCTGTGCCAGCCATCATAGGATATAACTTTTCAGCCCAGACCTTTCTTCTCAGTTGCAGTCTCCTTGAGTTGTTATCTGAATGTTTTTTTCTGTTCTTGCAGATCCTTAAAATGCAACACTAATCTCATCTGGCTGCTGGGATGTGAGTTGCAGAAGGCAGAGGTTTTGCTTTTGTTTGTTTGTTGTTTATTCACTCCTGTACAGTCAATATCAAGATCAATTCCTCACATATGATAGCTGCTCAATAAAAGTCTGTTGAATTTTGAAAAAATAAATGTATTGTTATTTTTATAAATAGTATTAAAGACCAGACGCAGTGGCTCATGCCTGTAATCCCAGCAATTTGGGAGGCCAAGGTGGGAAGACTGCTTGAGGCCAGCAGTTCAAGACCAGCATGGGCAATATAGCAAGAATTTCGTTATCTTTTTTTTTTTTTTTTTTTTAGCTGGAGTCTCACTCTGTCTCCCAGGCTGGAGTGCAGTGGCAGACTCACAGCCACCCCAACAACTACCTGCTGGGCTCCAGCGATCCTTCCGCGTCAGCCTTCCAAGTAACCAGAACTACAGGCGCGTGCTACCATGCCCGGCTGGTTTTTGATTTATTGTAGAGATGAGGTCTCGTCAATTTGCCCGGTTGGGTCGAACCCGCAGGCTCAGGCAATCCACTCGCCTCAGCCTCCCAAAGAGCTGAGATTACAGGCTGAGCCACCAAGCCCAGCCCCTTATTGAATTTTTAAACAAATTGTTATTGAGTTTGAGCATGTTGTCAGGCGGAGTCAGCCCTAGAGCAGGTTGGGCAAGGGGACTGCTGGTGGTTGGGGAACAGGGAATGGTGTAGTCTTGGGTGAGGGGAGCATGATAGAGAAGATGCTGTGGTCCTGACTCCAGGGCCACAGAAGATCAGACTTATTGAAACTTAGGTAAGGATCTGGGGGAACTGAGAAGCTCCTGGATGCACCTTCTTTCCTTAGTATCATCCAAACTGAGGATGAGCCCAGATGAGCCACAGTGTCCCTATTCTCACTGCACAACTACCCCCCGTAGTGCCTCTACTGTGAGAATATGCCATGGTACAAGCCTGGCAGTACCATTTTACTGTTGTCATCAAGGGGGAATTTATTGTTGTCATCAAATGAAAGTGCCATTACTGGGGTGGGGAGTGTTAGAGGGTGTTGAGTTTTAACACGTCTTTAATGTGTACTGCACACATTCAAATCAAATTTGTATTTTTTGTTTTGTTTTGTTTTGAGTCAGTCTCGCTCCATCGCCCAGGCTGGAGTGCAGTGGCACACTCACAGCCACCACAGCCTTGACCTGCTGGGCTCAGGCAATCCTTCTATGTCAGCCTCTCAAGTAGCTGGAACAACAGGCATGCACCTCCAAGCTCGGCTAATTTTTTGATTTATTGAAGAGACGAGATCTCATCAAGTTGCCCAGGGTGATCTCATATCACTGGGCTCAGGCAATCCTCTCGTCTCGACCTCCCAAAGTGCTGGGATTACAGGTGTGAGCCACTGCGCTTGGCTCCAAATTTGTATTTTTAAAAACCTGCTTAGGAGGGGGTAAAGAAGGACTTCTTAAAGAAAATTACCCAAATTTGATAAATATCATTACATTACAAAGGATTTCTATTCAATTAAGGAAACAAGAGGCAAATTTAATATATGAAAAAATGGGAGAATATTTTTTAATTAGTATTTTATTTTAAAGATGTGGGTACAATTCAGGATTGGGTACATAAGTAGGCAATGTACAGGAGAGGTTTGGGCCTCCCATTGGTCCTCACTTCGTCTGGTTTAGAATCAGGTACCCTTATTGATGTTAGGTATCCCCCCTTTCCTGGCAGTTTCTGGCTACTGCCAATCCTTTTCTTGTGGTATTATGATAAATGTTCACAGTCCATGTGGGACCATGTGGTGCTCAGTTCTAAGAATTTTTTTTTGAGACAGAATGTCGCTCTGTTATCCAGGTTGGAGTGCAGTGTCATGATCATAGCTTATTGTAACCTCAAATTCTTGGGCTCAAGCTATCCTCTTGCCTCAGCCTCCTGAATAGCTTGAACTACAGGCCCATGCTACCACACCCAGCTAATTTTTTTCTTTATATTTTTGTAGAAATGGTGTCTTGATATGTCACCAAGGCTGATCTCAAACTTCTGACCTCAAGCAATCCTCCCACCTCAGCCTCCGAAAGTACTGGGGTTACAGGTGTGAGCCACACTGTTCCTGGCAGGAGAAGATGTCTTGAATAGAGATATTTTATTCATCAAAATGACTCAACTTCAGTTTAACTAACCAAGAACAATACCTAGTATATTCAAGGAACTCTCAGCAGTCACAACAAAAAGGTAGGAACTCCAATAGAAAAATAGGCAGCCGGGCTCGGTGGCTCAGCCTGTAATCCCGTGCCTTTGAGAGGCTGAGGTGAGTGGATTGCCTGAGCCCGCGGGTTCGAGACCCGCCTGGTCAGCGAGACCTCATCTCGACAATAAATCAAAAAATCAGCCGGGCGTGGTAGCGCATGCCTGTAATTCCGGCTACTCGGAAGGCTGAGGCGGAAGGATCGCCGGAGCCCAGCAGGTCGAGGCTGCGGTGGCCGGGAGCAGCCACCGCACTCCAGTCTGGGTGACAGAGTGAAACTCCAACTCAAAAAAAAAAAAAGAAAGAAAGAAAGAAAAATAGGCAAAGCATGTATCAGGCAGTTCACAAGAGAGATGCTTAGAATCAAATGAAGAGATGTTTGAACTCATTAATATTTAGAGAAATGCAAGTTAAGACAACTACAATGCAAGTTAAGATCAGCATAAATTGAAGAGCTGGGTCATGTCAAGCTTTGGCAGGGATGAGGGGACAGAGTGACTCCATGCCCAGCTGGTGAGAGCAGTTCAGACTTTAGCCGCTCACCTGTTAGTTTCACTTTTCCTCTCACTCCTGGTTCCAGTGGCCTCTGCTCCTGATACTGTGATTCTCCATATTTGTCTGTCTTTTCGGTTTTCATGGCATCGGTTTGCCCTGTGCCCACAATTCTCTGATAAATCCAAGAAGAGTTGTTTTTAGTTTGTTCGGCTTGTTTTCTTGCTATGAGGACGGGAGTGACAACTTCCAAGCTGCAAGGTAGTGCCTGGCAGATGTCTGGGAAGTGGATGCTCTAGGGGTTAGTGGTTAGGGGCCATATGACTAGTGACTGGAATGACTGCGGGGTGACTTTTGTTCTGTGTAGTCTGGGTGGGGTCTTAATCTTATGAAATCTATGCCTTTTGGTGATTAAGGGTCAGTAATTAAGGGGTTTGGGAATCAAGCAAGTGGGTTTCCCGGGGGAACAGTAAATGGAAGCGACTCTGAATCAGTGGCTGTTAATCAACACCAGATTCTGGGGTCAGTGTTGCTGAGCACGTGATGCAGTGATCAGGAGCCTCTGAAAGAGAGCAGATGGAGCATCCTGTGAAGGTCATTTATTGGATGTGGAGGTCATTTAGTGGTCAGTGATTCACAGCCTATCAATGTCAATGACTGCACCTCTAGGAGATAGTTATTGAGAAATAGAATGCATAACTCCTGAATACCTAGAACAACTTCTTTGTAGTATGGGGCCAGATTGTGCATTGTAGTGTGCTTAGCACCATCCCTGGCCTCTGCTGACTAGATGCCAGTAGCATCACCTCATTGCAAAAACAAAACAAAACAAAAAATGTCTGCAGACATCGCCAAATGTCTTTTGGGAGCAGGGAGCAAGATTTCCCCCGTTAAGACTCACTGCTCTAGGAATAAGGCCAAAGAATCACATTGAATATAAATGATTAAACTACCCTAATAATGATTGGCTATGTGAATGAAATATAGCATATCTAATTAAAATGGAAATACTCAAAATGAAATGGGAAGGTTGAAAATGATAAAGTGGAAATTTTTTTTTAAGCATACTAGATCTGATTATGCAGTTCACTATTGCCGATACATTCCAATTTGAGGAAGTGACTGGATGTCTAGAGGTTAAAGATCATGGGAACTCAGTTCTGGAAAATAGAGGAAGATAATGGTGGGGTGTAGTTGTATGCAGGGAAAGTATGAGGTTGGTGGGAAAGAGTGGAGTCTTAATCATGCTCTTAGCAGGCAGTAGATGTTTCTTTTTGAGGATGTCTGTGAAGAGTCAAGCATCCCTGGCCCTGTGGATTGTCTTGATTTTTTTTTTTTTAAGTTGGAGTCATGGTCTGTTGCCTAGGCTGGAGTGCAGTGGCTGGGCTCAGGTGATCCTTGCCTCACTCTTCCAAGTAGCTGGAACTATAGGCATGCACCAACATGCCCAGCTAATTTTTTTATTTATTGTAGAGACGAAGTCTTGCCAAGTAGTCTAGGCTGATCTCGAACCCCTTGGCTCAGGCAATTCTCTCGCCTCTGCCTCCCAAAGTGCTAGAATTACAGGTGCGAGTCAACCATGGCCACCAGCTGTCTTCGTTTCTTCATTTTAAAATGAGGCTTAGGGGCCAGATGTGGTGGCTCATGCCCGTAATCCCAGCACATTGGAAGGCCAAGGCAGAAGGACTGCCTGAGGTTAGGAGTTCAAGGCCAGCCTGGGCAACATAACAAGACATTATATCTACAAAAAAAAAATTCGAGCACCTGTAGTACTTGGGAGGCTGAGGTGAAAGGATTGCCTGAGCCCAGGAAGATGAGGCTGCGGTGAGCAGTGATCATGTCCCTGCAACCCAGTCTGGGTGACAGAGTGAGACTTCAACTCAAAAATAAATAAAGTGAGCTTTGGCCTGGTGACAAGTGAGCTGCTTTCTTCTATCCTTTTTGCTCGTACAAAGTGTATGCATGAGGAGGTAAGGAGGTTGGCAAATCCTCTTCCCAGAAAATATGAGTGCTGCAGAAAAAAGGTGTCAAAAGCAACCTTTTCAGCACTCTGGAATCCGACCAAACGCATACTACAAACTGAGAGGTGTTTTATTCATCAAAACGGCTAAATTTTGGCTCAGCACAGTGCAGTCTGTGCTTTTCCCCAGCATGGCTCCTATCCTCCTCCAACTCTGTTGGTGCCATGGTTCAACCAGAGCAGGGCGGGGCAGGCCATGAAAACAACAAGCCTCTGCTGGAGATGGCTGACAGGATTTGGAACATGGCCACTTTAAGTGACTATCGCTGCTGCAAGCAAATGGAGAGGGCCAGCAACACCTTAGCCTCACCAGACAGACTCTTGATCTGCTGGGAATTTAACGTGGAGATCTGGGAGGTGTGATATCCATGGAAGACTTGATAAATTCTCCCTGTAACTTGAGCAGACTGGAGACTCTGTACATGGATAGCAGAGATCAGAGCAGACCCAAACCACGCCCCCATCCCTGAGCCACAGACCCTGCGATGCCCAGAGGAGACACAAGCCCAGCAGAAAGTAAACGCCAGGCCGGGCTTCTGAAAGGCCTGAAGTTTGGCAGGGTTTGGTGGCTCAGCCTGTAATCCCAGCACTTTGGGAGGCCAAGGCAAGTGGATTGCCTGAGCCCAGGGTTCGAGACCAGCCCGGGCAACTTGGTGAGACCTCGTCTCTACAATAAAAAAAAAAAATAGCCGGATATGGTAGTGCGTACCTGTAGTTCCAGCTAGTTGGGAGGCTGAGGCAGAAGGATCACCAGAGCCCAGCAGGTCGACGCTGGGGTGGCCGTGAGTGTGCCACTGCACTTCAGCCTGGGCGACAGAGTGAGACTCCAACTGAAAAACAATAAAAATAAATAAAAGGCTTGAAGTTTGAATGTGCCCCCTGGCAGTAAAGCAAGTCAAAGATGGCTTGACATGTTTGAACACAATCTCTGATCAATCTTTGGCTGAACACAAAGCTGTATAGACATAGAATGAGCCCTAGAAAGCCAGCCTTAAGTAAACAAAAAGAGGTGAGGGGAATCTGAGCAGAGACATCTGTGACTGTAGTTTTCAGGGGGAGATGGCCTTCATTCGGCTGTAAAACCTGGACAAAATGCAAGAACAAACTGAAGTGGAAGGATTGCCTGAGCCCAGCAGGTCAAGGCTGCTGCAGTGGCCATGAGCATGCCGCTACACTCCAGCCTGGGCGACAGAGTGAGACTCTGACAAAAAAAAAAAAAACAGTAAATAGTAGCAGGAGGGCTGGGGAAGAAGATATGAATCTGCAGTAGCACTGAAATGGTGGTGTCCGCTATTTTCTTTCCTCCAGTGTTTTCCAGCCTGAACATCATGCAGATTGAAGCCTGGAAGTGCGCACTGTAGTGCAAGCAGAGACAGGTCCAGGAGAAGCCCTCTGATTCTGGCTTGAGGAATAGGAAAGAGAACTCCTTTTTTTTCTTTTTTGAGTCATAGTCTTACTCTGTCTCCCAAGCTGGATTGCAGTGGCATGCTCATAACAGGAAGACTCAATATTGTGTGTGTGTGTGTGTGTGTGTGTGTGTGTGTGTATCCAGAATGCACTCCAACACAAAATTATTAAAGAAATCATAGAAATTTTAACTTTAAATGGAAAAGACAAACAGATGCCAATAACAAGATACTACAGAGGCTGGAATTATCTGACAAACACCTTAAAACAACTGTTTTTAAGATACTTAAAGAATAATACGGAGCGATCTATCACAGAAACAAAGAATTGAGTGCCACATGTTCTCACTCATAAGCAGACCTTGAACAGTTATCATAATACTATAAGAAAGGGATTGGCCAGGCTCGGTGGCTCAGCCTGTAATCCCGCGCCTTTGGGAGGTGGAATGCCTGGGAGGTGGAATGCCTGAGCCCGCGGGTTCGAGACCCGCCTGGGCAACTTGGCGAGACCTCATCTCTACAATAAATTAAAATAGCCGGGTACTGTAGCATGCTCCCGTAGTTCCAGCTACTTGGAAGGTTGAGGCGGAAGCATCGCCAGAGCCCAGCGGGTCAAGGCTGCGGTGGCCGGGAGCGGCCACTGCACTCCAGTCCGGGCGACAGAGTGAGACTCCAACTCAAAAAAAAAAAAAAAGAAAGGGATTGGCAGTTGAGGGAAACTGCCGGGGGAGAGGGGATGGGATTGGCAGTGGAGGAAAACGGTCAGGGGTGGGAGGGGCACACCTCATCAACAAGGGTACTTGCATAATGAACATGTATATACCTAACCCTGAACTGTACCCCACATCTTTAAAATAAAAGATTTTTTAAAATAAAATAAAATACTTAAAGAACAAAGAGAAAAAATAAAATAAAATAAAACACTTAAAGGACATGATGGAGGAAGGGACAATGAACTCAAACATACATAAATAAAAATTATCTAATTAAACAACACAGGAAAAAAGTGCATTATCTGTTCATAGGTAACATGATTGTCTATGTACAAAATCCCAAATAATTGACAAAAAAAACCCTCCTGGAGCTAATAAACAATTATAGCAAGATTACAGGATATAAAGTTGATAAACAAAAGTCAATTGCTTTCCTATATGCCAGCATTGAACAAGTAGAATTTGAAATTAAAAACACAGCACCATTTATGCTAGCACCAAAAAATGAAATGCTGGGATTACAGGCTTGACCCAAGGCGCCTGGCCGTGTCCAAATTAGTTTTCAACAAGGTTGTCAAGACCTCTCGATGGGGAAGGAATCATCTCTTCAACAAGTGGTACTGAGACAACTAGACATGCGCATGCAAGATAATGCAGTTAGGCCGGGTGCTGTGGCTCACACCTGTAATCCCAGCACTTTGGGAGGCAGAGGCGAGAGGACTGCCTGAGCTTAGGAATTTCAAACCAGCCTGAGTAACATGGTGAGACCTTGCTTCTACAATAAATCAAAAAATTAACCAGGCATCACTGTGATTCCAGCTACTTGGAAGGCTGAGGCAGAAGGATCACCTGAGCCCAGCAGGTGAATACTGCGGTGGACGAGCATGCCACTGCACTCCAGCCTGGGTGATAGAGTGAGACTCCAACTCAAAAAAAAAAAAAAAAAAAGAAAGAGAATGTTGTTAGATCTTTCCTTCATGTCAAATACACAAATTAACTCAAACTGGATCAATGACCTAAATATAAGTGCTAAAATCATTCAACACTTTGTTTCTAGCTGATTGACAAATAAAAACTGCATAAACGTAAGGTGTACAACATGATGATTTGATCTTGTATACATTGTGAAATGATTGCCACAATCAAGCCAATTAGCATATACATCACCCCACATAGTTACCATTTTTGTGAGAACACAAGATTTATTCTCAGCAAATCTCACGTACACATTATAGTTAACTGTAGTCACTATGCTCTATATTATATCTCCAGAAATTATTCATCATAACTGAACGTTTGCACCCTTTGACCAACATCTCCCCATTTCTCCCAGCCCCTGACCCCTGGTGACCACTCTTCCACTCCCTACTTCTATGAGTTTGACTTTTTTAGATTCTACCTATAAGTGAGATGCAGTATTTGTCTTTCTGTTCCTGACTTCTTTCACTTAGCATAACATAATGTCCTCTAGGTTCATTCATATTGTTGAAAATGGTAGCATTTCCCTCTTTTTTTTTTTGAGTTGAGGTCTTACTTTGTGGCCTAGGCTGGAGTGCAGTGGCATGATCACAGCTTATCACAGCCTCGACTTCCTGTGCTCAAGCAGATCCTTCCACCTCAGCCTCCCAAGTAGCTGGGATTACAGGTGTGTGCTATCATGCCCAGCTAATTTTTTTTATTTTCTGTAGAGATGAGACCTTGCTATGCTGCCCAAGCTGTTCTTGAATAAGCCTCCTGCCTCGGCCTCCCAAAGTGCTGGGATTATAGGTGAGGGCCACTGTACCTAGGTAGCCAGGATTTTCCTCATTTTTAAGACTTAATAATATTTCAGCGTGTATGTGGTGTGTACACACATACCACCACATTTTCTTTATCCATTCATCTGCCAATGAACACTTAGATTGTTTCCATGTTTTGGCTCTTGTGAATAATACTGCAATGAACATGGGAGTGCAAATATCTCTTTGAGGTACTGGTTTCTTTCTTTCTTTCTTTCTTTCTTTTTTTGAGTTGGAGTCTCCCTTGGTCGCCCAGGCTGGCGTGTAGTGGCACACTCATAGCCACCCCAGCATCAACCGCCTGGGCTCAGGTGATCCTTCCACCTCAGCCTTCCAACTAGCTGGAACAATAGGTGCACACTACCATGCCTGGCTAATTTTTTATTTATTGTAGAGAGGAGGTCTCACCAAGTTGTCCGGGCTGTTCTTGAACCCGTGGGCTCAGGCAATCCACCCACCTCAGCCTCCCAAAGTGCTGGGATTACAGGCTGAGGCACCAAGCCTGGCCCATTTTTAAAATATATATATACCCAGTAGTGGGATTGCTGGATTATATGGTAGTTCTAATTTTAATTTTTTGAGGTACCTCCATAGTTTTTCACAACGATTGTACCAATTTGTATTCCCACTACCAGTGTACAAGATTTCTCTTTTCTCCACATCCTTGCCAACATTTGCTATCTCTGACTCTTTTTTTTTAAAGTCAGAATCTTACTCTGTCACCCAGGCTGGAGTGCAGTGGCACATTCATGACTACTGCAGCCTCGACCTGGGCTCAGGGCGATCCTTCTACCTCAGCCTTCCAAGTAACTGCTGGAACTATAGGCGCGCGACACCACACCCGGCTAATTTTTTGATTTATTGTAGAGACAAGGTCGCGCCAAGTTGCCCAGGCTGGACTTGAACCCCTGGGCTCAGGCAATCCCCTCACCTCTCCCTCCCAAAGTGCTGGGATTACAGACGTGAGCCACCAAGCCCAGCTATCTTTGACAGTTTTTGATAACAATCATCTTAACAGGTGTGAGGTGATTTTTTTTTTCAAAGTTTTAAAACAAAATATATTAGAGAAAAAAGAGAGGAAGGAAAGAGAGATATGCCAGAGCTGGCATAGGTGAGAGAAACCACGAGGTGATATTTTATTGTAATTTTGATTTGCATTTCCCTAATCATTAGTGATGTTGTGCACCTTTTCATATACTTATTGGTCATTTGTATGTCTTCTTTGAAGAAATGTCTATTCAAGGGTTCTTTGTCCATTTTTAAATTGGTTTATTCGTGTTTTTTTGAATTTTTGTTTGTTTGGTTTTTGCTATTGAGCTATATGAATTCCTTATGTATTTTTTAATATTAACCCCTTATCACATACATGGTTTGTAAATATTTTCTCCCATTCCATCTGTTGCCTTTTCGCTTTGTTGATTGTTTTCTTTGCTGTGCAGAAACTTTTTAGTTTGATGTAATTCCACTTGTTTATCTTTGCTTTTGTTGCCTGTGTTTTTGGTGTCATATCCCAAAATATCATTGTCAACACCAATGTCAAAAAGTGTTTTCTCTATGTTTCCCTATGTTTTCTTCCAAGAATTTTATGTAAAACCATAAATCTTCTTGATCTTAGTGTTGGCAATGGGTTCTTAGATATAAAACCAGAAGCATGAGCAACAAAAGAAAAAATAGATAAGTAGGACTTCATTAAAACTTAACACTTTTGTGTATCAAAGAACATTATTGGAAAGTGAAAACACAGCATACAGAATGGGAGAAAACATTTGCCTTGAGCATGCCACTGCACTCCAGCCTGGGTGACAGAGTGAGACTCCGACTCAAAAAATATAAATAAATTTAAAAAATTAAAATAGGCAAATAACTTTTTCCAAATAAGATATACAAATGAGCCGGGCTCGGTGGCTCAGCCTGTAATCCTGTGCTTTGGGAGGCTGAGGTGAGTGGATTGCCTGAGCCCGCAGGTTCGAGACCTTCCTGGACAACTTGGCGAGACCTCATCTCTACAATAAATAAAATAAAAAAAAATTAGCCGGGCGTGGTAGCACGCGCCTGTAGTTCCAGCTACTTGGAAGGCTGAGCGGAAGGATTGCTGGAGCCCAGCAGGTCGAGGCCACAGTGGCCGTGAGTGTGCCACTGCACTCCAGTCTGGGCGACAGAGTGAGACTGCAACTAAAAAAAATAAAAGAAAAAAATATATACAAATGGACAAAAAGCACATGAAAAGATGCTAGATGTCATTAGGCAGTACAGAAATGCACATCGAAATGACAATGAAGTACCACTTCACACCCACTTAGATGGCTATAATTTTTTTTAAAAATAGAAAATAAAAGTGTTAGCAAGAATGTGGAGAAATTGAAACTCTGGTACAATGCTGGTGGAATGTTAAATGGTTCAGCCACTTTTGGGTTTTTTTTTGTTTTTTTGTTTTTTTGTTTTTTTTTTTTTTGAGTTGGAGTCTCACTCTGTCGCCCAGACTGGAGTGCAGTGGCCGCTCCCGGCCAGCGCAGCCTCGACCTGCTGGGCTCCAGCGATCCTTCTGCCTCAGCCTTCGAAGTAGCCAGAATTACAGGCATGCGCTACTGCACCCGGCTGGTTTTTTGATTTATTGTAGAGATGAGGTCTCGTTGCCCAGGCGGGTCTCGAACCCGCGGGCTCAGGCAATCCACTCGCCTCAGCCTCCCAAAGGCACGGGATTACAGGCTGAGCCACCGAGTCCGGCTGTTCAGCCACTTTTGAAAACAGTTTGCTGGCTCCTCAAAAAGTTAAACAGAATTACCATCCGACCCCAAAAATTTCACTCCTAGGTACTACATACCCAAAATAATTGAAAACAAGTACTCAAACAAGTATGTGTACATTCATGTTCATAGCAACACTATTCACAATAGGCTAAAGTGGAAGCAACCCAAATGTCCACCAAAATAAGAATGGATAAATGAAATGTATCTATAGTATGTCCATACATTAGAACATTACTCAGTCATGAAAAATAATTAAATGCTGATACATACCACAATGTGGACAAATCTCAACATACTGCTCAGTGAAAGAAGCCAGACACAAGAGACCACATATTGTATGATTTCATTTATATGAAACATCCAGAATAGGCAAATTCATAGAGTCAGGATGCAAATTGGTGACTGTTAGAAGCTGGGAGTGGTGGAAATGAGGAGAAACTACTTAACAGATAAGGGGTTTTACTTTGGAGTGATGGAAATGCTTGAGAAGTAGATGAAAGTGGTGGCTGCACAACATTGTGAATGTACTAAATGCCACCGAACTGTTCACTTTAAGGTGATTAATTTTTTTGTTTTTTTGAGTTGGAGTCTCACTCCGTCGCTCAGGTTGGAGTGCAGTGGCATACTCACGGCCACACCAGCGTCAACCTGCTGGGCTCCAGCGGTCCTTCCGCCTCAGCCTTCCAGGTAACCAGAAGTACAGGTGTGTGCTACCATGCTAGGCTAATTTTTTAATTTATTGTAGGGAGGAGGTCTCACTATGTTGCTCAGGCTGGTCTGGAACCTGCAGGCTCAGGCAATCCACTCGCCTCAGCCTCCCAAAGTGCTGGGATTACAGGCTGAGCCACTGAGCCTGGCCAAGATGATTAATTTTATGTTATGTGAATTTCACCTCAATAACTTATTTATAAAGAAAGCCGTACTGTATTTACCTCCCTCGTTGTAGGATACAATGCAATATCGAGTCCTTACTGGACAATAAACACAACTGGAAAAAAAAAGATACTAAAAAGACAAAATAGGAACTGGAAGAAAATATTTTCAAAGCACTTGTACAACAAAGGAGTTGTATTCAGAATATGTATAAGGTACTGTTACAACTCAACAGTTAGAAGACAAACCACCCAATAAAACATTTAGCAAAAGATGTGTTTGTTTGTTTGTTTTGTTTTGTTTGTTTGTTGTTGTTTTTTAGTTGGAGTCTCACTCTGTCGCCCAGACTGGAGTGCAGTGGCCGGGAGTGGCCTTGACCAGCTAGGCTCTGGCGATCCTTCCACCTCAGCTTTCCACGTAGCTAGAACTACAGGATGAGCCGCTACCACGCCTGGCTCATTTTTGATTTATTGTAGAGATGAGGTCTCTCCAAGTTGCCCAGGCGGGTCTCGAACCCGTGGGCTCAGGCAATCCACTTACCTCAGCCTCCCAAGGCACGGGATTACAGACTGAGCCACCGTGCCCAGCTAGCAAAAGATTTGAACAGACGTTTCTTCATCGATTTATTACTCACCGGGAACGTGTTCATTTCTGTCCATGTAATGTGACATCAGCCACTTGTTGCTTACTCTTAGCAGGAGGATCAAGATCTGTCTCAGTTCCTGTAACTCATCTGCCCTGAAGCGAGGTCAGGGGTATGTTCTCCCATGATGAAGTCCTTCCTCCTCACTGCCCATAAGCCACTATATTTCTCTGAAGCCAGGAACCTCTAGGGAGAGTACCCATAAGCTGGCATGTTGCCACTGGACTTCAGTGCTGGGTCTCTCCTGCTGACAACTCTGCTGTATCCAGGAGCTCGAAGTCTGGTGGGGTTCCTTCTGACCCCAGAAGGAAGATCCTGCAGCCCTCACTATGGGGTCTGACCCAGGGACTTTGCAGAGACTCCAAGAACCCTGGAAAGTCAGAGTCATTCAACACTCACCATGCAAGCATTAAACACATACTGGATATGAGACGATAATAAGGAATTATTGGGTGTGCTGATGGTTTTGTGGTTATGTTAGAACAAATAATATTTATCTAATTGAAGATATATACTGACGTATTTATGGGTGGAATAATATGTCTGGAATTTTCTTAAAAATACTCTAGTAGGTCAGGCGCCATGGCTCAGCCTGTGATCCCAGCACTTTGAGAGGTCTAGGCGAGAGGATTGCCTGAGCCTGGGAGTTTGAGACCAGCCTGGGCAACTTGATGAGACCTTGTCTCTACAGTAAATCACAAAAATTAACTGAGTGTGGTGGCGTGTGTCTGTAGTTCCAGTTACTTGGAAGGCTGAGGCAGAAGGATTGCCTAAGCCCAGCAGGTCAATGCTGGGGTGGCCGTGAGCATGCCACTGCACTCCAGCCTAGGCTACAAGAATGAGGCTCCAATTCAAACATATATATATATACTCTAGCAATGGCACAGCGTACTGATGCCTGTAACTTCGTCTGAAGTGCACCAGTAGGTGTAATAGATTGGCGGATGGAGGGATGGAGAGATGAACAGATGTAAGCAAATGTAGCAAAATGTTAATGATCAAAGCTAGGTGATAGATACATGAGTATTCACTGTACAGTTCTTTCAACTTTTCTGTATGTTTGAAAATTTTAATAATAAAATGTTGGGAAAGTCTGACAAAAATAATTTACAGATAAATGAAACAAAAATGGCAAATTGATGATAATTGTTAGAGCTTAATAGTTCATATGCCCCTCTCTCTTATTTTGTGTATGTCTGAAATTTTTCTAATTATAAAGATTTTTAAATATTTTACTTGGATAAACCTTGACAACATTATGCTAAGAGAAATTAGCCAGTCACCGAAAGACTACTGTAGGATTCCACTTACACGAAATACCTAGAGTAGTCAAATTCATAGAGACAGAAAGTAGGATGGTGGTTGCCAGGGGCTGGGGGAGGGAGGAATGAAGAGTTATTGTTTAATGAGAACAGAGTTTCCATTTTGTGAGATGAAAAAGTTCTGGAGATTGCTGCACAACGATATGAATGTACTACTGAACTGTACACTTAAAAATGGTTAAGATGGCCGGGCATGGTGGATCAAGTCTGTAATCCCAGCATTTTGGGAGGCCGAAGCGAGAGGATTGCCTGAACCCAGGGATTCGAGACCAGCCTAGGCAACTTGGTGAGACCTCGCCTCTACAATAAATCACCAAAAAACTAGCCGGGTGAGGTGGTGTGCATCTGTAGTTCCAGCTACTTGGAAGGCTGAGGTGGAAGGATAGCCTGAGTCCAGCAGTTCAAGGCTGTGGTGGCCATGAGCGTGCCACTGTACTCCAGCCTGGGCAACGGAGTAAGACTTTAACTCAGAAAAAAAAAAGGTTAAGATGGTAAATGTCATATTGTGTAGATTTTACCATAATTTAACAATTTTTCAGTTAAAAAAATTTACTGGGCAAATATATCTTGGGAGCATTTGATGCAGGCCACTGTGCTAGATACAATACAGTATACAAAATTCCGCCGGGCTCGGTGGCTCAGCCTGTAATCCCAGCACTTTGGGAGGCCGAGGTGAGTGGATTGCCTGAGCC
>NW_007238078.1:101557-116993 GCF_000164805.1 Carlito syrichta | reverse complement strand
GAGACTCCAACTCAAAAAAAAAAAAAATTCAGTGAGAATCAGCTCTAGATTTTAGTCATGATGAAATACTGGAAATACTAATGAAATTCTGGGTACAATTAATGAAAGTTTCAATTCCAGTTCTTCCTCTTTTAAGCATGAGAATACTAAAAAGTTACTTCATTTTTGCTTACTTCATCTTAAAGATATGTATGAAAATTTTTTTCGGTCAATGCAAAGGTATTTTTCAACAAAGAATACTGTACAGAGAATTTACCACCAATGTTCTGGACTTGAGGCAAATATTCAACCAAGTTCTTTAACTTTAGAACAGAAATCTCCTCAAAGTAGGAAGAAAAGAATATCAAATAATGACTCTTGCAACATATACATAAAATAAAATCTAAATGGATGATGACTGGGCATTCTCTACTTAAGGGAAAAACCAATACTAGCTCAGGACTTTACTATTTTTATCAAAACAAAATATAGCTACAGAAAGCCATATAACACCAAAGTATAGCTTAATGGATTATCAGGCAAACACCTTTGTAACAGTTGCCAAATTCAAGAAAGAACTTTGCCAACCACCCCAAAAGCCTCGTCCAATTTCAGCCTGTCCAATTTCAGCCTGACGTGAGCATGCCACTACACTCCAGCCTGGGCAACAGAGTGAGACTCCAACTGAAAAAAATAAAAAAATAAAATAAACCAACCATTACCTTGACTTTACAGTAATTTCTTTCTTGCATTTCTTTATAGCTATATCACACAAGTGTACATCCTAAAACATTTTTTAAATGGTCATGTTTTAAAATCTCATTTATGTTCAAGGTTCTCACTCAAGTCTGGATTTTCCCAGTCTGGATTTGGGTGACTGCATGCATGTGGCAATATTATATTTCTCTGTTTTCTGCCAGTTGGCGGCTGGATGCAGAGGCCAGATCTAGTTCAGGCTTGATCTCTTTAGCAAGACTACAGGTGGTGGCATGTCCTCTCATCAGGTGGTACAGAATGTCTGGTTGCCACTCTTTGTGATGTTAGCAGCTGAGATCCTCAGTGCCTATTAAATTAATCCTTTAAATTCACTGGTAGTCGCAAAATGGTGATATAGAAATTTTAACAATTGCTTTTAATTTATTACTTGCAACACATTTATAGAGATGCTTTTGCTCATTTATCATTTGCTTCCCATCGCTGCCACTCATTTAGGAAAGGCAAGATAAATGCTTTATAATTTTCCCTTTACATCAGTTTTCAAGAAAATGATTTGGTTCTCTATTATCCTCCCAAGGTAACTACTTTTTACAAGATCTTGTGAACTCATGAATTTAAACATATTAGTTAGGTTTCAGTCAATTTGAAGTTACTGCCTTCTTGAAACTCAAATTGTCTCATCTGTGACCAGTGAGAGCCTTCCAGGGTTGGTTCCCAAGTGTTAGACATGACCCTAGCTTTGACAGCTTGCTCACTATCTGCTATTATGACAAAATTCCAGGATCATCTTGTACATTTCCAGTCCTAGACCTATAATCAAGCGTTTCTCCAAGGAACACTAGCTCCTTTTCATGGAAAATGGAATTTCAAGGCCACAATCTAGGTACCAGTGTTGCTCATTACTACTATGTTGATCATTGTTTCTAGACTCTTCAGTGGACAGAGCTATTGTGTGTGTGTGTGTGTGTGTGTGTGTGTGTGTGTGTATTTAAAAAAATAAACTATCAGTTGGGTGCGGTGCCTCACGCCTATAATCCCAGCACTTTGGAAGGCAGAGGCAAGAGGATTGCCTGAGCCCAAGTTGACTAGCTTGGGCAACTTGACAAGATCTTGTCTCTACAAAAAAATCAAAAACTTAGCCGGGCGTGGTGGCACATGTCTGTGGTTCCAGCTACTTGGAAGGTTGAGGTGGAAGGATCGCCTGAGCCCAGCAGGTCGAGGCTGCAGTGGACATGAGCATGCCACTGCACTCCAGCCTGGGCAACAGAGTGAGATTCCAACTGTAAAAAATAAAATAAAAAATAAAAATAAAATAAACTATCTTGTGAGATCATACTGATATTTCCAACTCAAATTCAGGCATATAGATTTGTTTGTTAACTTAACCTCTTCTATATTGTATCTGTATTTCCTTTCTTCCATATCAAAACTGCAGGTTTTCAAAGATTCAGGGATGGTAGAAATGGAATATTTCATAATTATTCATCTACTTTATCTCACTGTGTTGGGGGGTTCCCAAGATCACTTCACGTTTGGTAACTCATTAGAAAGACTCATAGCACTGAACATATAGTTGTACTCACAGCTAAGGTTTATTACAGCAAGAGGATCTGAGACAGAATCCAGGGGAAAAGACACAGACAGAGTCTGAAGGATGCTGTGTGCAGGCTTCCTCAGGCTGCCTTTCTCCCAGGAGGCTCACACAGAGCACACTCTTCTCCTAGCAACGAAAATGCAGCAATGCCTGCGATGCTTCTGTGCAGGGAAACCCATTAGAAATTCAGTGCTCAAGGGTTTTATTGGGGGCTGGTCACTAGGCAACCTCTGCCTAGCACTTACCAAAATTCCAGACTCCCAGAATGAAAGCTGATGATCAGAAGAAACCAGTTAGCACAGTAAGGAACGCCAGGAACACTTCCGAAATCCAAGTTCCCAGCTGCCAGTCAAGGACCAAGCTTGCAAGCAGGCTTTTCAAAGAATAGCAGTCCCAGGACTGCTATATCAACCCCTTTCTGCATAGTCCACCCCCTTGGCCGTGGCATTTTTACAGCAAAATCATCAGTAGGACCCCATGTGCAAGATGATACCAATCTGCAGTACTGACCTCAGTTATACCCTCCATGGGCCCTGGTTTAGCCAGTTAAAACAAATTTCAATCATACTCAGTGATCTATCACAGAAACAAAGAACAGAGTGCCATATGTTCTCACTCATAAGCGGACCTTAAACAATTATAATACTATACGAAGGTGATTGGCAGTAGTAGGAAACTGTCGGGGGGGGGGGTGAGACTGGCAGTTGAGGGAAGCTGCTAGGGGAGGGAGGGGCATACCTCATCAACAAGGGTACCAGCATGATCAATGTTTATATACCTAACCGTGAATTGTACCCCACATCTTTATAATAATAAAGAAAGAGGACTGGATTTTAAAAATGTGGTTCATATACATGATGGAATATTATGCAGCCACAAAGAAGGACAAAATTATGAACTTCACAACTGGCATGGACTTTGAAGCTATAATGCTGAGTAATCTATCACAGAAACAAAGAACCAAGCATCACATGTTCTCACTTATAAGTGGAACTTGAACAACTATTGTAATACTATAAGAAAATGATTGGCAGTAGTGGGAAACTGCCAGGGGAGGGGGTGGCATACCTCATCAACAAGGGTACCTGCATAACGAACATTTGTATACCTAACCCTGAATTGTACCCCACATGTTTAAAAGAAAATTTCTTTAAATGGAAAAAATAAAATTCCAGTAGCCATAAAAGTCTATCTTAGAAAGCTAGGTGGCTTCCTCCTTAAATTTCTATATTAACCCCTTTCTGCCTGGCCTGGAGCATCAATTGAGGCTCAGCACAACTCTAGAGGCCAGTAAACTGGAATGCCTTCCAGGGCTTAGGGCACTGTCGGGACAGTTGGGGGCACAGAGGATACATATAATGTCCCTGGAAACCAAGAGTTTGCCATTGTTAGTCCCCTTCCCCCACAGAGCATACATTAGCCAGGACAGGTTAACAGGGTTCTCAGTGTGTCCTCCCACAGTGAAACCTCCCGTCCAGTCTAATCCAAATAATTTCATGTAGTCCTTAGTTTCAGAGAGACCGCCTGGAGGCAGTCAGGCTCCATCAGTTTTGCCTATCCATGACATTAGTGTGTCCTCTCATGAGTGTGGACCTCTCATGCAGGTGTCCTGCGGCCAAAGTACAGGAGCAGATGCCACCCCTGCTGTCCCATAGTCGGTGTTGTCACACGTGATTGTAGGCTCAGTAGCCAGTTTAAATTCAAACCACCCACAGCCGCTTGGAACATACGGCATTTTTTCACAGGAAGAGGGGAAAGCTTCCAGGAGCAGTTCTGAAAAACAAGACTCAGGAATGCCCTCCCCCAGGTTTTTATTTTCTCCCCATTGTTACGAAATTCGTGTCTCATTCAGTAATCAGAATGTCACATTTCCCAATCACTTTACTCTCATTCAAGTTGGCTTGTCTGGAAGTGTTGCATGCAAAAAAGGAAAGAAATATTTTTCCTGAGAACATATTTTTATGCAATTTAACCAGAAAGACACACCATGTTCAGGAATGGGTCAGGAAGAATCCTAAACTTGTAAATTTTTTCAGAATGACTTTCCATAACTTCCTATTCCTTGCATCCTGATCATTTACCCAGTGATCAGCCTAGAAAACAAAATCAATCCCTTGCTGGGGATAGCTGCATTGAAGAATCAAACTACTTCACTGAGGTGTCTGCACCAGGAGAAAGGTAAGGGAAGTACAGTCAGGCTATCAGCCCACTGGTACAAACTGCAAGTAATCCTTAAAATCAAACACAAGTCAACAGCAAAAAGATATCTCCGAGAGGGGCCACGAGTCTGATCTGTGGAGAGTGGGTGAATGGATCATACTGCCTGTGACGTGTCCTTCCCCAATCCGCAGCTCTCAAGGGAAATCGCGTTAGGAATGCAATTCGTCTCTGTATCAGAAATCTAGAGCTGTTCTGCTGTGCAATTTTAGATAGTCTCATGAGAACACGCCCTTTCCTGTTGGCATTTGTATGTGACCCAAAAAGTTTAGTCAGCATCCATATTGTCGTCATTTGTAGTCCCACAGAGGCTGTCTTAAATGGGCAACCTTCAGAATTTGAGTCCTGTTCTTTGAGATGAGCTTGCAGTTCCACACAGCTCACAGGGAGGCTGAAGAAGACAGCGTCAGGATTCAGCTCAGGCCAGACAATTAGGATCTGTGAATGGGGAGATTTTTTTAAAAGAGGCAAGGAAGAGCCAGACAGATGTGTAATAAGCCCAAGTGACAAGCAAGGCTTTCCTAAAAGTCCTTCTCCTCTTGTCTATTTTAGAGTCCAAAAATACCCACTCAAGTACATGCATAGCAGGCGGGAAGACTATCAGCCTCTGTGGGTCAGGCATTTCATGTCAGCAAGAGCACATTCACAAACTAAATGCTGTTTTTGAAAACTCTGGGCCAAGTGTGGTGGTTCACACCCGTAATCCCAGCACTTTGGGAGGCTGAGGCAGGAGGATCGCTTTAGCCCAGGAGTTCGAGACCGGCCTAGGCAACATATCAAAACTTCATCTCTACACCAAATAAAAAAATTATCTGGGCGTGGTGGTGCACGCCTGTAGCCCCAACTACTCAGGAGACCAGGGCGGAAGGATCGCCTGAGCTCAGGAGGTCGAGGCTGCGGTGAGCCACTGCATTCCCTCCTGGCAACAGAGTGATACCCCAACTCAAAAAAAAAAAATTCTAGCCAGGATTGGTGGCTCAGCCTGTAATCCCAGCACTTTGGGAGGCTGAGGTGAGTGGATTGCCTGAGCCCGCGGGTTCGAGACCCGCCTGGGCAACTTGGTGAGACCTCATCTCTACAATAAATCAAAAATTAGCCAGGTGTGGTAGCGTGCGCCTGTAGTTCCAGCTACTTGGAGGGCTGAGGCGGAAGGATCGCCGGAGGCCAGCAGGTGGAGGCTGCGGTGGCCGGGAGTGGCCACTGCACTCCAGCCTGGGTGACAGAGTGAGACTCCAACTCAAAAAAGAAAAAATAAATAAATAAATGAATTGCAACCCACTCACAGACAGCAAAAAACAAGTGAGCCAGATCCACTGGCATTGGTTTTTTGTTTTGTTTTGCAGCTTTTCCTATCAGGATGATTCATCTAACGTTGATGATGAAGCATATAACATTTAACACCCATTTTCGTCATACACCCAGATGTGATTGCCACAAAATACAAAGTCTTATTTTTAAAATTCTCCTGTTTTCCTCAGCCCCCTAGCTGTGGTATCAACATTGACAGAACTAACATTACAGCTGTCGGAAGATCCAGACTGCAATGTAAGGAAGGCCTGTGTTACAGAGGCAGTTACTAAACTGTAGAAAAGGTTGGAATGGTTTTTGGTTTGTTTGCCAGGGGAGATTACCCTTTTTTCTTCTCTCTGCTGTATCTAAAGCCTTGCTTCAGCCCAGGGTACTGATTTAACTATTTTCTTTCCACTTGAAGGAGCAAGCAATGCAAACAAACTTTTAACATGTTCGATCCACTCAAAGCCTGCCTCCAGGAATTTTTAGACCCCTTCCCTCCCACAAGGAAGAGAGAGAAACTCTAAAGGAATTTTTTCCTTGTCTTTAGGTCATAGGAAGCTCATTTGTGGGAAGGTTTGGGTCCTTTGTCCTCCCACTTGGGGGAGAGAACAAAAAACCAAAGTCATCATCTGAGCTGCACCTTTTCCTCCCTTCAGCCAACATGACCAAAAGCAGCCAGGGGATCCAGCATATCTCTGTCTACCACCAAATTGATCAGTTTCAAATTCCACAGGTCACTTTTACCTTTCATAAGAGATGGCAGACCGGGCTCGGTGACACAGCCTGTAATCCCAGCACTTTGGGAGGCCAAGGCGAGGGGATTGCCTGAGCCCACGGGTTCAAGACCTGCCTGGGCAACTTGGCAAGACCTCGTCTCTACAATGAATCAAAAACTAGCTGTGTGTGGTAGTGTGCACCTGTAGCTCCGGCTCTTTGGAAGGCTGAGGCGGAAGGATCGCCGGAGCCCAGGAGGTCGAGGCTGCGGTGGCCGGGAGCGGCCACTGCACTCCAGTCTGGGCAACGGAGTGAGACTCCAACTCAAAAAATAAAAATAAAAAAGGAGATGGCAGCTCAGTTGCCATTTCATACCATAGAGAGGTAACTCCATAACCACCCAAGCACCAGAATTTTCTCATTCCTGCATCCCTCTTTCTTTCTGCAGCAGGCTTTCACATGCTGTGTCCCTCCCAGGAGGGTGCCCACAGAGCACACCTTTCCCCAGCATCAAGTGTGTCTATGTTTGTGCCCGGAGAAGTCCATTAGAGACTCAGGTTTTTATGGGAGTTAGTCCCTAGGTGCCTCCGGCCTAAATACATACCAACATTCCAGACTCCCAGAAGGAATGACCAACGTAAGCCACATTGTTGGCACAATCTAGGCACAATGAGCCACTTTTATCAGTTAGGGAAAGGTGGGACCCCTCTGGAAATTCAAGTTTCCAGATGCCAGCCAAGGGCAAACCTCATAGGTAGGTCTTTCCCAGGATAGTGGTCTAAGGCCTGCTCTATTAACTCCTTTCTGGGCACCCACATTATTCAGTCTTAGAATAAGAATACTAATATCACTGGCATAACCACTGAGAATAGTTTAAAACTGTGAATATATTCTCCCCATTGAAACTGTTTATATAAAGTTAATATCAGGCCATGGGGTAAAAACTGTAGAAGAGACCTGAGCCCTGAAAAGCTGCAGCTATGACTAGAATTGAACAAATCTGTTGTTTCTAAGTTTGCTTTCATTCCAATAGAGGGCAATTGATTATCTTCGTGTCCTGACCCTTGGGGAGGAGGAAGCTGCCCCACAAGGCAGATAAACATATTCTCCCTTAAACAATGGGCCCAGACAGCATAGATACAAAAGTGGAGGTTGAAGAACAGGAGGGGTTCCAATTTCCAGGGACTCCCACCTCCTGCATACCTTCCTCCTAAACTACCTTTATACTTGCTTACTGGCTAGGGGCTTGTAAGCTGATGGCCACGGGACTTGCTTTATAGGTAGCATTCATTGTAAAATCTAAGAATGAGCTGGGCTGGTGGCTCAGCCTGTATTCCCGGCGCTTTGGGAGGCTGAGGTGAGTGGATTGCCTGAGCCCGCGGGTTCGAGACCCGCCTGGGCAACTTGGCGAGACCTCATCTCTACAATAAATCAAAAAAATTAACCGGGTGTGGTAGCGCACACCTGTAGTTCCAGCTACTTGGAAGGCTGAGGCGGAAGGATTGCTGAGCGCAGCAGGTCGAGGCTGCAGTGGCCGGAAGCAGCCACTGCACTCCAGTCGGGGTGACAGAGTGAGACTCCAACTCAAAAACAAAAAACAAAAAAAAATCTAAGAATGGCATTTGAGATATTTTGCAGACTTTATATTTTGATGGACCCAAGTTCCCACCTGGGCACAGAACACATACCAGGAAGCTAACAACACTGGTCCTGCAGTGTCCCCTCCCAGAAACCAGCTCTGCAACATGAAGGCAATTTTGACACCCCGTGACATCATCAACCAATCAGCAACCCTTAGCCCCCTGCCTGCTATACTTCCTTTAAAAACCTTAGCCTCTGAGCTCTCCAGGAGGTGGATTTGACAAATAATTCCCACCCTCCTCACTCAGCTGCTTTGTGATATTAAACTCTTTCACCACTGCAATGGCTGCGTCACTCTTGGTTTTTCTGGGCAGCAGGCATAAGAACCCAGTCAGGCTATAACACCAATGTCTCCCATTTTTTCTCATAGTTGTACTATATCTACATTACCTGAGCCATTACTTACTAACCTTTCCCCTTTAACTGTTATTTAGTCTTAGTTTTTTGGGGTTTTTTTTTTTTTTTTTTTTTTTGAGTTGGAGTCTCACTGTCGCCCAGACTGGAGTGCAGTGGCTGCTCCCGGCCACCGCAGCCTCGACCTGCTGGGCTCCGGCGATCCTTCCACCTCAGCCTTCCGAGTAGCTGGAACTACAGGCGCGTGCTATCACACCTGGCTAATTTTTTGATTTATTGTAGAGATGAGGTCTCGCCTGCCCAGGCGGGTCTCGAACCCACGGGCTCAGGCATTCCACTCACTTCAGCCTCCCCAAGCGAGGGATTACAGGCTGAGCCACCGAGCCTGGCTTAATTTTCTTACTCTTATAAATCACTTGCTCTTTTTTCCCAGATGCTCAAAAGACTTTTTTCTTTATCTTTAATGTCCAATATGTCTTGTTGGTCATTCTGGGCGGATATTCTCAGGTACATGGTATGTGCTTTCACATTTTTTTTTGTCCCTTCCACGCCCACAGACTGCTGATACTCTATTTATTTGTTCAATCTTTTTTCCTTCTGCATTTCACTTTGGTTTCTATTACTAGGTCTTCAAGTTCATGCATCATTTTTTCAGTGGTGTTCAAGCTGGGTTAACCCCCCCATTCAGTGCATTTTTTTCATCTTGAGACATTGTGGTTTTCATCTCTAGAAGTTCTATTTGGGCCTTAAAAAATGTTCTATGTCTCTACTTAATATGCTTCATCAAGGCTTTCGAAAATTTGGAATAGGGTTATAATGACTGTTTTAATGTTCTTGGCTATTGATTCTATAATTTGTATCATTTCTGATTCTTGTTTTTTTTCAACAGGTTGCCCAGGCTGGAGAGCAGTGGTGCAATCCTGGCTCACTGCTGTCTCAACCTCCTGGGATCAAGGGATCCCACCTCAACCTCCTGAGTACCTGGAATTACAGGTGCATGACACTATGCTCAGCTTTAAAATACTTTTTAATTTTAATATATTTTTTTTTTGAGTTGGAGTCTCACTCTGTCGCCCAGACTGGAGTGTAGTGGCCTGCTCCTGGCCACCGCAGCCTCGACCAGCTGGGCTTCAGTGATCCTTCCGCCTCAGCCTTCCAAGTAGTCGGAACTACAGGCGTGTGCTACCATGCCCAGCTAATTTTTTATTTATTTATTGTAGAGACGAGGTCTCACCAAGTTTCCCGGTGGCTTCCCCCTCTGCATTGTGACTGGAAACTGTTCAGAGTAAGGTATTGTAGGGCTTCGCTTTGAATAGCTGTGAAACAAATAACTTCATTTGTTTCCCCTTTCTCAAGGATCACTGTTCTTCATTACCTGATGCCCAATGTCTTGAAGATTGTTGTTTCCTATATTTTATCTTTCATTTTTTAATTGTGTCAGGTGGGTAGGTAATCTGGTTCCTATAACTCCATCTTGGCCAGAAGCAGAAAGAAATCTGATGTACTCTTTCAATATGTAGTTTCAAATATTTTCGGTTTTTTTTTTCAGAAGTTTTCTTTAATTATAGTTTTTAACATTTATTTTCTCCCTTTAGTCCTTGTTTTCTTTACTTCTCCTAGGGTGTATGAATTGGATCTTCTTTTTCTAACTTTGTTATTTGCCATATGCCCTCAAACACTGTTGTTACTTTTATAAAAACATGATCTTCCTTTCTGCTTTCTATTTCTCTTAAGCTATCGTGTTATGTTTATTTACTTTGTGTTCTTTGTAGCTTTATTTTCTTTCCAAATATTTCCTGTGATCTATCATCATTTCTGAGTTGTCTATTTTTTATTTATGTTATTCTCTCATTGTCTTGCATCATTTTCTTTTCTTTTCTTTTTTTTTTTTTTTTGAGTTGGGGGTCTCACTCTGTCACCCAGACTGGAGTGCAATGGCCGCTCCCAGCCACTGCAGCCTCGACCTGCTGGGCTCCGGCGATCCTTCTGCCTCAGCCTTCCAAGTAGCTGGAGCTAGCTACCACGCCCGGCTAATTTTTGATTTATTGTAAAGATGAAGTCTCATCAAGTTGCCCAGGAGGGTCTCGAACCTGCAGGCTCAGGCAATCCACTCACCTCGGCCTCCCAAAGTGCTGGGATTACAGGGTGAACCACCGAGCCCGGCCTTGTATCATTTTCTTAATGTTGTTTAGTTTATAGCTGGATGTAGTTTTGATTTGCTCTGTGAGCATGTGTTTCTAGTATGCTTTCATTGTCTCTAAGAATGGTATCCTACCCTTTATTTTTTATTCTTATAGCAATATTGTATGAGATTTGCCCTCTTCACTTTTATGTTGCTCTTCTTTATATCAAATTCATTTTCCTGAACTTTCAGAAAGAGGTGGGGTTCAGGGTAGCTTTTCAAATGTCAGAGCTCCCTCTTCTGTTGTTTTTGCACAATGCTAAAAATTATGAAAGCTTATTTCTGAGATTTGTGACTTTGTTCCCCCATTTTTATCTGGACATTCTCTTCCTTTACCAAGGTAGGCCAAATAATGACCCCCCAAAAGAAATCCATTTCATAATCCCTGGAACCTGTGAATGTTATCATATGGCAAAAATAGGACTTTTCAGATGTGATGATGTTGAAGATTTTGAGATGGGGAGGTTATCAGGTTGGGCCCTAAATGTAATCAGAACCATCTTTATAAGAGGGATGCAAAGGAAGATGACACAAATAGACGAGGACAATAAAATGTGACTACAGGAATAGAGATTGGAGTTTTGTGGTCACAAGCCAAGAAATGCCAGCAACCACCAGAAGTCACCAGAGGCAAGGAATGAAGGAAGCATGACCCTGTCAACACCTTGATCTTGGCCCAGTGATACTGATTTTGGATTTCTGGCCTCTGTAATTGTTAAAAAATAATAATTAAGCACTAAATTTGCAAAAATTTGTTACAATAGCAATAGGAAACCAATACAGAGTTTGGTATCAGAAGTGGAGTGTTGCTGTAACAAATACCTAAAAATGTGGAAGTGGCTTTGGAATAGGGTAAATAGGTAGAGGCTGAAAGAATGTTGAGGAACATGATAGAAAAAGCCTAAATTGTCTAAAACAGACTATTGGTACAACTATGAATGTGGAAGGCACTGCTGGTGAGGGCTCAGAGAAAGCAAGAAATATAGTAGAGGAAGTCTACATCCTCTTAGAGAATACATATATCATCATAAGCAGAATGTTAGTATAAATGTGATCATTTAAGGTGCTGCTAATGAGGGCTCAGAGAGAAATAAGGAACATATTATTGGAAACTGTAGGAAAGGTGATCCTTATTATAAAGTAACAGAAACCTTTGCTTAATTGTGTCCTACAATTGTGTTAAAAGCAGGTTTATAAGCAATTAATTTAGATATTTCACTAAGGAGACTTCCATGCAAAGTGTTGAAATGCAGTCTGGTTCTTTTTTTCTTGCTGCTTATGGTAAAATGTAAGCGGGAAGTGGTAAAATGAGGGAAGAACTGCTTAGCAAAAAGGAACCAAGACTTGATGATTTGGGAAATTCTCAGCATATGCAGATTGCCAAAGCTGCTAAAATTAGGATATTTTCTTTTAGGAAAGCATGCTCTGGAGAGGACAAAGCATGTATTTTGACTAATACTGAAGAGATTAGGCATGTGATTCATTGATCCCCTCAATAAGCACAGCAAAATACAGAAATAGAGATGAAATTAACAAGGAAATAATCTGTGGAGGACCCTCTTGCTTAATGATGTGAATCCCTGTGACATGCACAGGAAATCCAAAAGATTTTTGAGAGTGTTATACCAGCATAAACACTGTCAGCTTGTACTTAAAGGGAGAGAGATGGAATGAAATGAATAAAGGCTATCAGACTCCAAAGATTCTGCAAGTAGGAAACAGAGTGATAAAACTTCTGAGCTTCAAACATGGGCTACCCTGCAATAAAAAGAATAATAACTGCAACGATGGAGTCTTGGGCTTATAGGATCAATCCTTGAGCTACAAAAGATTATTCCCAGTCCTTGAAGCCTAATGGAATCTGCCCAGTTGGGTTTCAAAATGGTTTTGTAACAATTGCTTCTTAATTCCTTCCATGTTCTCCGTTTTGGAATGGGAATTTCTCTAACAGTTTGTTATCCCGTGTCTGTCCCACCATTGCATTTTGAGAAAGACAACTTGTTTTCTTGTTTCACGAGTCCACAAATGGAGAGGAATTTTGCCCCGAGTTAGCATATTCATTGTCTCACCCATATCTGATTTACATGATGAGATTTGAGACTTCTGAGCTGATGATATTTAGATGTGATTTTAAACTTGAGTTGATGCTGTAATGGGTTGACACTGTAATGGGTTGACATTTTTGGGTGTGTTGGAATAGGGTGAATATATCTTCTATGTGGGGTAGACGTCAATGTTTGGGAACCACAGAGTGGACTGTGGTAGGTTGAAATATGGCTTCCCAAAAGATATCCACATGTTAATTCCAGAACCTGTGAATGCTATATTATTTGGCAAAAAAAATTTTTTGGGGAGATGTGATTAAGAATCATGTGGTGGGAATATCACCAAGATTATCTAGATGATCCCTAAATGCAAACACAAGTGTTCCTATAAGAGAGAGGTAGAGGAAAATCATATGAAAGAGAATCCAAAGTGACTACAGAGGTAGAGATTGGAGTGATGCTGCCACAAGCCAAGGAATTCTGGCAGCCTCTGGTGGGAGCAGCACCTGGCTGACACTTGATTTGGGCTCAGTGATACTGATTTCAGACTTCTGACCTCCATAACTGTAAGAAAATAAATTTCTGTTGTTTTAGGCCACCAAGTTTGAGGTAATTTGTTACAGCAGCTATAGAAAATGAATAGATATAATAATATAAAATTTAAGAAATCTGCTGTACAACATGGTGACTATAGTTAATAACAACGTATTGTATACCTGAAAATTTCTAAGAGAGTAGATTTTAAGTGTACTCATCACAAATAAGTATTTGAGGTTTATATATATATAAAGATATATATATAAGTCACTAAGGAGACTTCCATGCAAGGAGACTTGTGATTGGCACCTGAAGTGGATATATATATATCAATTAGTTTGATTTGGCCATTCCACAATGTACATATATTTCTTTTTCTTTTTTTTATTTTAAAGATGTGAGGTACAATTCAGGATTAGGTATACAAGTGGACAGCATACAGGTAAAGTTTAGGCCTCCCTTTGGTCCCCACTTTGCCTGGTTTGAGATCAGGGTACATATTTCAAAACATATAGTACACCTGTGATATTGTGATTTATAATAAGAAATGTATGTATGTACATTTGGTCTTCATCCACATTTCCTGCCACAGAGCTCCAAAAACCCTTGGAATCTTCAGAGTGATGAGTGCTTTTTGCATGCTAATGAGATGAGTGGTGGCTGAGGGCCTCTAGATAGCCTTTGAATGGGTCTGATCACCAGAAAGACCAAAGTATGATTAGAGGATTGAGACTTGTAGCCCCATCCTTTCAAACACTGAGGAGACAAAGGTTGAGTAGATCACCAATGGCCAATGATATAATCAATCATGCCTACATAATGAGGCTTCCATAATAACCCCAAAGAACCAAGTTTAGGGCGCTTTCAGATTGTTGAACATGTGGAGTTTCCTGAAGGGTGGAATACCCAGGGAAGGCACAGAAGCTCCATGGCCCTTCTCCCATACCTAGCCCTATATACCTCTTCCATCTGGTCATTCATCTGTATCCTTTGTAATATCCTTTCTAATAAACGGGTGAATGTAAGTAAAGTGTTTCCCTAAGTTCTGTAAGCTGCTCTAGCAAATTAACTGAACCCAAGGAATGAGTCATGAGAACCTCAATTTTTAACTGACTGGTCAGAAGTGTAGGTCACAACCTGGGACTTGTGATTGGCACCTGAAGTGGAGGCAGTCTTGTGGGATTGAGCCCTCAAACTGTGGGATTTGATGGAATCTCCAGGTAGATGGTGCCAAAATTAAATTGGAGGACACCCAGCTGGTGTCTGCTGGAGAATCGGGTGTCAGAAATATTGTGTTGAGCTGGGCACGGTGGCTCGCGCCTACAATCCCAGCACTTTGGGAGGTGGAGGAGAGGATTGCCCGAGCCCAGGGGTTTGAGACCAGCCTGGGCAACTTGTCGAGACCTTGTCTCTACAACAAAAATTTAAAAAAATTAGCCGGGCATGGTGGTGCAAGCCTATAGTTCCAGCTACTTGGGAGACTGAGGTAGAAGGATCACCTGAGCCCAGCAGGTCAAGACTGCATGGGTATGAGCATGCCACTGCTCTCTAGCCTGGGCAACAGAGCGAGACTCTAACCAAAAAAAGAAAAGAAAAGAAATGTGGCTAGGCTCAGTGGCTCAGCCTGTAATCCCAGCACTTTGGGAGGCCAAGGCGAGTGGATTGCCAGCGCCTGCAGGTTCAAGACCACACTGGGCAACTTGGCAAGACCTCATCTCTACAATAAAATAAAAATAAAATAGCTGGGCATGGTAGCGCACGTCTATAGTTCCAGTTACTTGGAAGGCTGAGGCGGAAGGATCGCCGGAGACCAGCAGGTCGGCTGAGGTGGCCATGAGTGTGCACTCCAGCCTGGGCAAAGGAGTGAGACTCCAACTCAAAAAAAAAAAAAGAAAGAAGTGTTTTGTTGGCTGTGTTGGAATAGGAGAAGCATTTTGGCTTTTCTTCTCCATCTCTATTAAGACCATAAATATACACAATTTTTCTTTGTTAATTAAAAGATAAAAACAAACCGGGCTCGGTGGCTCAGCCTGTAATCCCACGCCTTTGGGAGGCTGAGGTGAGTGGATTGCCTGAGCCCGCGGGTTCGAGACCCACCTGAGTAGCGAGACCTCATCTCTACATAATCAAAAAATCAGCCGGGCATGTAGCGCATGCCTGTAA
>NW_007238078.1:94397-101537 GCF_000164805.1 Carlito syrichta | reverse complement strand
ACTCCAGTCTGGGCGACAGAGTGAGACTCCAACTCAAAAAAAAAAAAAAAAAGATAAAAACAAAACAAAAACAAGAAGTGTGTTCACTTACGCTCTACTGTACCATCCTGCTCAATTTTTATTTCACTCCCAGCAGTTTCTCCTTAGTTTAGGTCCCTATCATAAAAGAGAGCCCTGACAAATCATCATACAGTAAAGAATTAATTTAGGAGGTCTAGGTTTTCTAAACCTTGTATATTCCAAGGGAAGGTTTGGCCCTTGCCCAGCTCCTGAGATATAACCTCTAAGCCTGGAATACACAATCTGTCAAGAAATCTTTGTTAGAGTACATGAGCCATGCTAGATAGTATATTCTAAAACTGTAATTTATGATGGGGGGTCGCAGGCCATGCGGAATCAGCCTGAACTTTGGAGTGACTGAGTAACTAAGGTCAACTACACAGGTGGTCAGCCATGCCTATAAGCCTGACTCCAAATAAAAATCATGGACACTAAGCCTCAGGTGAATTTCCCTGGTTGACAATACTTCACATGTGTCACCTCACATCTTGCTAGGAGAGTTAAACACTAGACATATTACTCCACTAGGAGAGAACCAGAAGCTCATTCCTTGTTTCTCCTGGACCCTGCCTTATTTGCCCTTTTCCATTACTGACTTAAGTCTCTATCCTATTGCTGTAATAAACTGTAACCATCAGTATAGTAGCTTTGCTGAGTTCTGAGTTCTTCTAGTGAATCACTGAACCTGAGGTTGGCCTTGGGAACCCCCAAGCACAGTCAGTCTTAAGAGTTCATAGATATCAGTCTGCTCCAGTCCCTTCCAACCCCACTGCAGACTCTTTCTACTCTCTTGTTCCCGAATTGTGCAAAGCCCCTCTCAGTTTCAGCTGCTGAATTCAAGCTGACCTGCCATGACTTCTGACTGTTTTTGGTATTCTCCTGTTCTCAGGTCTGGCATATGCCCCTTCCCTCTGCTTTTTCCTATACAGAAAATTGAGCCATGGAGTTCTTGTGGCTGTTGGTGACCTGTCCTCACCCACATGTATTTTGATATTCATGGATATTTTAGCTATCCATTGCTGTATTAATAAACCATACAAAAACTTAGTGGTTTCAAACAGTAACTATTTTATTGCTCATGATTCTATGGGTCAGGAATCTGGGCAGGGCTCAGTGGGGAGGGCTTGTTTCTTCTCCACATGATGTCTGAGACAGCTGGAATGGGACTAGAGGATGCAAGATTATTTCATCACATGACTGGAGCCTTGGTGCTAGTTGTCAGCTGGGGCCTCGCTTATGTACATGGCCTATTTTTAAATGGTGTCTCATCCTCCAGGGTCTCTGTCTTTGGAAGGATAGCATAGGCTTCTTTGCATGGTGTCTAAGTTTCTTTCTCACTAGAGCAGAAGTTCAATGGCTCTTAAGGCCTGGGTTCAGAAGTCTCAGAATGCCATTTCTAGCATACTTTATTGGTCAAACAGAGCATACAGTCAGCCTAGACACAGAGATTGAAAAAACAGATTCCATGTCTTGATGGGAGGAGTGGTAAACATGTACACGATTGGAAATATTGCTGCCAGCCATATCTGCAGAAAATCTACCACACTAGGGATACTGTGTCTACTAGTTCCATTGTGAATGTTGTCCATGGGGTTTTGATTTTGCTATCTGTTTGTTCTATTTGTATGTTGGCATGAGAAGAGATTAAAAACTATGCTGCTGCCATCATGTTCCCAGCATCCCTTATAATTAAAAAAAAAAAGTATCTCAGAAAAGAACAGAAGTTTTGTGTGAGTAAGTGAGGGTAGAATGAAGTTAAAATATTCTATTTTAATTTTTTTTTTTTTGAGTAGGAGTCTCACTCTGTTGCCCAGGCTGGAGTGCAGTGGCACACTCACGGCCACCGCAACCTCGACCTGCTGGGATCAGGTGATCCTTCTGCCTCAGCCTTCCAAGTAGCTGGAACTATAGGCATGTGCTACCACTCCTGGCTTTTTATTATTATTATTGTTATTGTTATTGTTGTTATTATTATTATTATTACTGAGATGAGGTCTCGTCAAGTTGCCCAGGCTGACCTCGAATGTGTGGGCTCAGGCAATCCTCTCACCTCGGCCTCCCAAAGTGCTAGGATTATAGGCATGAGCCACCGTACCTGGCTATATTTTCATTTTTTTTTTTTTAAATAGAGACAGGGTCTCCCTATGTTGCCCAGGCTGGTCTCTAATTCCTGGGCTCAAGTGATCCTGCCTCAGCCTTCCAAAGTGCTGGGATTACAGGTATAAGCTACCATACCCAGCCATAAAAACATTCTAGATTATTCATTCTCCTGAGAAATTAGTAGTAAAGACCAATCTGTGTGAGAAACTCAACAAAGCCAGCAAATATAAGGAAACTGAAAAGGAAGAAACAACAGCAAAGTAGAAAAAAGGAAATAAAGTCTGACAAAAGACACAAAATCAGGCATATCATTGATAAATTGAATGGACTGAGTTCTCCTATAAAAGACAGAGACTGCAAAATTGTGCTACAAAACAAAAGTTATGTTTTGTTTACTAGAAGGACATTTAAATAAAGAGATAAAGTGGCAAAACTAAACACTGTGTAAGGATACACCAGTCAAATGCAAACAAAATAAAACCAGGTCTGATGATACAATTATCAATTTAAAATCCAAGACCAAAAGCATTCAATATGTAAAAAAAAGAGATATTGGCCAGGTGCAGTGGTTCTCACACCTGTAAACCCAGCACTTCAGGAGGCAGAAGTAGAAGGATCACTTGAGTCTAAGAGTTCGAGACCAGCCTGGACAACATAGTGAGACCTTGACTCTATTAAAAAAAAGAGAGAGAGCTTTTACATAACAATAAAGTATACATTAGATGAAGAAGATATCATATGCATAAACCTTTACACAAACACAAATAACACCAGCAAAAATTCATAGAAATTTAGCAAAGTCTAAATCATAATTTATAGTGGGAGATTATACCTTTTTCAGAATATGATGGGCTATGTTAAAAATAATCAAAAGTAGCCGGGCTCGGTGGCTCAGCCTGTAATCCCTCGCTTGGGGAGGCTGAGGTGAGTGGACTGCCTGAGCCCGCGGGTTCGAGACCCGCCTGGGCAACTTAGCGAGACCTCATCGCTACAATAAATAAAAAATCAACCAGGCATGGTAGCGCGCGCCTGTAGTTCCAGCTACGCGGAAGGCTGAGGTGGAAGGATCGCCGGAGCCCAGCAGGTCGAGGCTGCGGTGGCTGGGAGCGGCCACTGCACTCCAGTCTGGGTGACAGAGTGAGACTCCAACTCAAAAAAATAAAATAAAATAAAAATAATCAAAAGTAAAAAAGATATAATTAAATCAATAATCTAGATATAACAGACATAAAAAGAACTCTGTATCTTACAAGCAAACTATATACCATCTCTACTCCTATGTCCTTGCACTAAAACACATTCAATTGTCTAACTTCACCTCAGAGAAATGATTGATACATTTTAAAAAGTAGAGCTTTGACAGATCACATTCGTTAAGATCCAATAAAATCAGAAATAAGTTAAAATATTACCAAAATATCTTAACAAATTGAAAATTAAAAAACACTTTCCTAAATAGGTCAGGACTAAATGGGTCTATGTTATATAAATTCTTCCAGCCCATAGAGAAAGATGGAAGTTTCCCAGTTTATTTTATAAATGAATAACCTTAATACCAAAATTGAAATTGTTTGAAAAAGATAACTAGATAACCATTTATGAATATGGATGAGAATTTTTAAATAAAGTATCAGCAAATCAAATCCAGATGCATCTCTAGAAAAAAATGTATACCATAACCATTAGGTGATTCCAGAAATACTAGTATGGTTTAATATGTGTAAATCAGTCAACATAATTAATTACACCAATAATTTAGAAGCCACATAAGACCATCAATTAATATCAAAAAGTATATGATACATTCAATAGCCATTGTGTTAAAGTAAAACTCAAAATTAGCAATAGAAATAAACTACTAAGCCGGGCTCGGTGGCTCAGTCTGTAATCCCGCGCCTTTGGGAGGCTGAGGTGAGTGGATTGCCTAAACCTGCGGGTTCGAGACCCGCCTGGGCAACTTGGCGAGACCTCATCTCTACAATAAATCAAAAAATTAGCCAGGCGTGGTAGCGCACGCCTGTAGTTCCAGCTACTCGGAAGGCTGAGGCGGAAGGATCACCGGAGCCCAAGCAGGTCGAGGCTGCGGTGGCCGGGAGCGGACACTGCACTCCAGTCTGGGCGACAGAGTGAGACTCCAACTCAAAAAAAACAAAAACAAAACAAAACAAAACAAAAGAAATAAACTACTTAAAATTGACAACACCATTTTCCAAAAATTGCCAGGAAACCTTATTCTAAATGGCAAAATGTTTAAACCATTTCCATTAACATTGACAACCATATAGGTATATTCCCTATCACATCTATTATTCAACATTATTTTATAGGCTTTATCTCAGCATTGCCCAATGCAACTTTTTGCAATGATGGAAATGTGTTTATATTTAGTTCCATCCAATATGTGGCAAAACTGAATTTTATATTTCACTTAAATTTAAATAGCACATGATCCTAGTGGTTACCATATTAGATAGCTAATATAGTAGAAAAAGAAATAATCATATCAAATGTCCGATAAGATAGAATATTATCTATATCTGATATAATTGTACAATTAGAAAACCCAAGAAACTATACTTAGAAGCTACCAGAATTGGTAGGCAGTTTGGGTTTTATTTATTTATTTATTTATTTTGAGTTGGAGTCTTACTGTCACCCAGCCTGGAGAACAGTGGCACACTACTCACGGCCACCGCAGCCTCATCCTGCTGGGCTCAGGCGATCCTTCCACCTCAGCCTATCAAGTAGCTGGAACTACAGGTGTGTGCCACCACACCCAGCTAACTTTTTATTTACTTTAGAGACAAGGACTCACCATGTTGCCCAGGCTGGTCTCGAACCCGTGGGCTCTGGCAATCCTTTTGCCTCTGCCTTCTGGGATTACAGGAGTGAGCCACTGCGCCCAGCTGGGTTTTTTTAAGAGACAAGATCTCACTGTGTTGCCCAGGATGGAGTGCAGTGTTATGACCATAGCTCATTGCAGCCTCAAACTCCTGGGCACAAGTCCTCCTCCTGCCTCAGTCTCCTGAGTAGCTGAGACTACAGACACCGACCACCACACCCTGCTAACTTTTTTGTGTGGCAATAGAATCTTACTGTGTTGCCCAGGCTGGTCTCAAACTCCTAGCCTCCAGGGATCCTCTCGCTTCAGCGTCCCAAAACACTGGGATTACAGGTATGCATCATGGTGCCTGGCTTCAGAATTGGTAGGTAGTTTGATAGGACCTGGTTACAAGATAAAATTACCAAAATAGGTACTTTCTTCCGATATTAGCAGTAAGCAGATAGAATTAACAAAAAAAGTCTTAACAACAAAAATATTACAAATATCTAAAAATAAATTTAAACAAAAAAGATGATGAATTTATAAGAAAACTACAAAATATCATTAAAGCATGTAAGACATAATCACACAGCGATATCAAATCCCTAGATACAAAGGCTTCATGTAATAAAAACATTAAATCTCCCCAACTATTATATTAATGTAAATCCAATTCCAAACAGAATCACAATAGTTTAGTTTTGTTGTGTTTTTTTAGGGGATGGGTAGGATTCATTTAGAAACTTGGTAAAATGATTTTAAACTTTAAAGATTTCCTAGAAAATAATTTGCAAGAACAAAAATCCTTTGAAATCAAATAGATTACAAAGACATAATAGAGTTCAGGTCAAGCTAAGTATATTTGTGACCTTATATGCACAATAGAAGCAACATTTAATTCAGTGGGCACAGGAAAATGTGTTCCATAAATTGCACCAGTTGACAATATTGAATTCTACACAATCCTAGTAAACAGTGAAGGTTAAGAAATCCCCTTACTTTTTGTAAGGGGAAGATGGCTTCCTGCAAAGAACCACCCTTCTCCTTATGACTTAGATATAGAGCTCACGGATGCCCCTTATTTACCTATGAGAAGCCCAGCCACACACCCTCCACATTTCCAATCTTTGCTTCATATATGATAAGCCAAACTGCTTGTCCCCACTCTCAATTGAACTAAAATGCTTTTAGCTAAACTTGAGCCAGGGCTCTCTCTTTCCTGCAGGACCCTGAACTCGGCTTGTCCCCAAGTCTGAATTAACAAGAAAAAGAGAAGTGTGCCCGCCCTCCTTCTCCGCTTCTCCTGGGAATGGGCTGACCCTAGTGGGACACTTTCCTAGCAGACCCCACCAGCCACTTCCCCTTGTTAGTGCAGCTTCCTCGCCACAGATTCTGCTTATCTCCGCTTGCTGCCTCCTTACCCTAGAAAAGACGAGCTGTGTTCTGTTTGGTCTCAAGATGCTCTCAGATTTCTGAGATGGGAACTTTCTCCCTGTTAACAATCATCCTTGTTTCTAGTGGAAGTCTCTCCCTATTTGTTTTTATTTGACACAGCAAAAACAAAGCTTGATATTGATCTCATACCATACAGCAGAGTAAATTCAAACTAGATTAAAGGTTTAAGTAGAAAAAATTAAAACAATAAAAACATTAAAATGAATGTTAAGACTAATCTTTCTAGAATTATCTGTAAGACAGGCTATACAAAAGCCATAAAGAAAGTATAGACATTCTGATCAGAGACTACATTTTTCTAATTACATATTAAAAGGACACATACACTTTTCCCAATTACATATTTAAAAATATAAAATACAAAGGCAAAAGGGAAAAAAAATGTTGTGGCCAGGTGTAGTGGTTCACACCTATAATCTCAGCACTTTGGGAGGCCAAGTCAGGAAGATGGCTTAAGCCCAGGAGTTTGAGGCTGCAGTAAGCTATGATCGTGACTCTGCACTCCAGCCTGGGCAACAAAGTGTGAGACTCTGTCTCTAAAGACATATAAAAAGAAAAAAAAAAAGCTGGGCTCGGTGGCTCAGCCTGTAATCCCGCGCCTTGGGAGGCTGTGGTGAGTGGATTGCCTGAGCCGCGGGTTTGAGACCTGCCTGGGCAACTTGGCGAGACCTCATCTCTACAATAAATCAAAAAACTAGCCG
>NW_007238078.1:92468-94367 GCF_000164805.1 Carlito syrichta | reverse complement strand
TGGCCACTGCACTCCAGTCTGGGCAACAGAGTGAGACTCTAACTCAAAAAAAAAAGAAGAAAATTTTGCGATGTACAAAGAGCTTCTACAAATTAATAAGAAAAAGGCAAATCACCCCAAAGAAAACTGGACAAAGGATATGAAAATTTGCAAAAGAGGAAATCTAAATGGCAACATACAAAAAAAAAAATCCTCAACTGCACAGGTAGTCAGAAAAATGCAAATTAAAGCAATTAAATACTACTGGTCCTCAGAATGTCAAAAATTAAAGAAAGCATCAACATCCAGTGTTGGAGGGTATTTGCCTTAATGAATTTAACGATTTTACTAGTGGGAGTAGGAAATGTTACAATCTATTTGAAGAAATAATTCAGCTATATCTATTCAATATTAACAACAAAATACCCATACACCGGGCATGGTGGCTCACGCCTGTAATCCCAGCACTTTGGGAGGTGGAGGAGAGAGGATTGCCCAAGCGCAGGGGTTTGAGACCAGCCTGGGGAGCTTGACAAGACCTCATCTCTGCAATAAATCAAAAAAAATTAGCCGGGCATGTGGCACACACTTATATAGTTTCAGCTACTTGGAAGGCTGAGGCAGAAGGATCGCCTGAGCCCAGCAGGTAGAGGCTGTGGTAACAGTAAGCATGCCACCGCACTCCAGCCTGAGCAACAGAGAGAGACTCTAACTCAAAAAAAATTTTTCTTTTTGTAGGGACAGGGTTTCATTATGCTGCCCAAGGTGGTCTGAAAACTCCTGGCCTCAACTGAGCGATCCTCCCACCTTGGCCTCCCAAAGCCCTGGGATTACAGGTGTGAGCCACCAACCCAGTGGCTACGTTATACACATTTTAAATGGCCCAACGAACATATTTGAACCTATAAAAGCATAGAGGATGCCAAACCCAACAACTGGAAGATAACAGTGTTTTCAATCAAGACATGAAACCATTTTTGAAAACTAGCTTTGTACTTGAGCCTTAAGACAAGTTTCATCAAATTTCAAACTCAATGTTCTTGGACCACAATGCAATCAGGTTAGAAATCACTGACTCAAGGATTAACCTTTGTTCGTTTGGGGAAATGGAAAAAGGTGCTGGGAACTGCAACATTTCCTATATTCCCTGTAAATTCCTTCTTTGAGTCATCGATTCCGATAACAGAACACAATGGACTGATCTGGGTCAAATCACCAACAGCTCCTTTGGGCAGCTTTTCCAACCCTGCTGACCAAAGCCCCCCCGAACGTGCAGCTGGCGCTCGGCCGCCTTTGTTTCCTTCCCCTGAGATGCAACTCCGCGTCTGCGTGTTCTCCCAGGCGCAACAGCAGAATAAAGCACCCATTCCCTTGCCCTTTGATTCTCGGAGGACTTCCGCAAGTTCGACATTGTGCTTCTAAATAATTCGGGGGGAGGGGGGGACGACTACAAATTAGCACTTGAAACCGAACACTAATGAAAATCAAACAAATCCAAACTTGGATCTTTGGAAGAAAACTGGAGCCTTGATGCTTCTGCAAGGAAACCAGAAAGGCTAATGACTGGAGTTTGAAAACGAGCCAAGGTGCCCGCCACTGATGTCACACACACCCCATGACTCCCTGCACAGATCCACGGGCCCCGGCGTGGAATCCCCTCAACCCCCGCACCCACAGAGGTTAAACTCTCGCTGCCGGGCGACTTCCGCTTCCTGGCCTGTCTGACACGCACGACGCCCCCCGCGGGAGCGGCACAGATTTGGTGACAGCCGAGACGCCGGGCGTTTCCCACCGCCGACAGGTCCCTTCTGCGGCCTAGGTCGGAGCTTTTGACAGAGGGGCCGCCAGGTGGGCTCGAAACGGCGCCGGGTCAGGGTCAACGCGCAGGAGGCCGCTGAGTCCCACAGAGTAGGGCGGAGG
>NW_007238078.1:91385-92448 GCF_000164805.1 Carlito syrichta | reverse complement strand
GCACCGGGCGATATTTAAAGAGGCAGAGGCGCCCCTGGGGAGATGGGGACAGCGGTGACACAGCGCCCCGCCCGCCGGGGCCTCGGAGGTGACGAACTCCTGGAAGCTGCGGTGGAGGGGAAGCCCGGTGGTATAGCCCACGGGCGGGTGCCTAGGCCTCTGGAAAATCCCACAAGGGAATTTCGGGTCGGAGACCGCGGGCTCCGCGGCAGAAATGACCACCCTTCCAAGATGGCGGCTCCCGTAGAGACACTCCCAAGGGGACAGCCATGTATGTTCCTTGCCTGACAAAGTCACTAAAACAAATTGGAAAGCCCGCCTCGCCTCCGACACATACGCACCGACAAGGTCTAAGTGCACCAGGTGTCATTGTGGGCGAGCAGCCTCTTCCAAGTTGACACCGAACATGTGCAGATTAAGTCCAAAAGTGCCAGAGTCCCTCGAAGCAGTTTCAGGACTGAAGGCCCTGGGAGTGAGTTTCACAGAGGCCGGCACGGGGCCAGTTAAGCACTGAGATAATTATGGGGATGTTAGGACATGGATTCCGTGCTCAATGATGATGCTCAGCAGGGTGAGTGATGAGGCTTCCGGGGGTTACTCATAGTGCGGAGAGTGAGTGACAGATTTGTGGGGAAGCGAAGGGGTCAGTGGGGAAAATGATGCAGGGTCTCTAGGGTGAGTATGGGGTGTCTGTGAGATAAGTGATGAGAAGTCCGTCGAGTGAGGGATGGGGATCTGCGGGGTGAATAGTGGAGGTCTGTGAGGTGCGGGATGGGGTTTATTGGGTGGGTGTCCAAGGTTTCCGTGGGCTAAGTGATGTGTTTATTTGAGACTAATGAGGGAGGCTGTGGACTCAGATATGCAGCCTCTTGGGGTCAATGATAGGTGGCCTTAAGGTCTGAGATGAGATTGTTTCAAAAACCTTCTTTTGACTTTATTAGTCCTCCTGTATCTTTGTTTTCTTTGTCAATTTCTGCCCTTGACTTCTCGTTTTATTTTTATGTATTTATTTATTTATTTTTTTGAGTTGGAGTCTCACTCGGTCGCCCAGACTGGAGTGCAG
>NW_007238078.1:87188-91365 GCF_000164805.1 Carlito syrichta | reverse complement strand
TCCGAGTAGCCGGAACTACAGGCGCGCGCTACCACGCCCGGCTGATTTTTTGATTGATTGCAGAGATGAGGTCTCGCTGCCCAGGCGGGTCTCGAACCCACGGGCTCCCAAAGACGCGGGATTACAGGCTGAGCCACCGAGCCCAGCTGACTTCTCATTTTAAAGTCCTAAATTAAATGCTTATCTCATTACTAACTAATGATTTTCTCTAATAATATAAGCGTGAAGTTTTTGAATTTTTCTCCAAGAGCATTTTAGCTCCATGTGATAAGTTTTGATAAATGTGGCATTTCCAGTATAGTTTGCATCTAACATCTTCTAATTTCTGTTGTGATTTTCTCTCTAACCCCTGAGTTATTTAGATGTGAGATTTTGATTTGCCAAAACATTGACATTTTTGTTACTGATTTCTAAATTGTAGTCAGAGACTGTCATCTGAGTGATCTTTAGGTGTCACCCAGGCTGGAGTGCAAGTGGCAGGATCAGGGCTCACCTCATCCTCAACCCCCTGAGCTCAGGTAATCCTTCCGCCTCAGCATCCTGAGTAACTAGAACTACAGGTATATGCCACCACACCTACCTACTTTTTAAAATTTTTGTAGAGATGAGGTCTTGCTAAGTTGTCTAAGCTGGTCTCGAACTCCTGACCTCAAGCAATCCTCCTGGCTTGACCTTCCAATGTGCTGGGATTATAGGGGTGAGCCACTGCACCTAGCCAGGAATAATTTTTGTTTGTTTTGTTTTTGTTTGTAGAGACAGTGTTCCTATGTTGCCCAGGCTGCATCTCTAACTCCTAGACTCCAGTGATCATCCCTCCTCAGTCTCCCAAAGTGTTGAGATTACAGGCTTGAACCACTAAGCCCAGCCCAGGAATGATATTTGTAAGTTCAACACATACCACCAAATTATTTTCCAAAATTTTTGTAAAATTGGAACTCCCATCAGCAATATATAAAAAGGTTCATTCCAAAATCATCTCCCACACTGGATGCTGTTTTTTAATTTTCCCCATTCTGAGGGACAGATACAATGGTAACTTGTTTGCCTTGATGTGCATTTTCCTGACAACTAGTGGTTGAATATCTTTTCATATTTATGGGTCATTTAAATGTATTTTTAAATTTTTCATACCCTTTGCTCTTTTTTTCCTTTAGGTGGTTTGTCTTTCTTACTAATCTGTGACTGTTGACTTGTCATTTATGGTAACCATATTTTTCCTTTATCTCTATATCTTGACTTTTGAAAGATGTCTTCACTTTTTTTTCTTTTTTTGAGATAGGGTTTCACTCTGTCAACCAGGCTGGAATGCAGTGGCACCGTCATGGCTCACCATAGCCTTGAAACTCCTGGGCTCAAGCAATCCTCCTGTCTCAGCCTCCCGAGTAGCTGAGTAGTTGAATGCCACCACACTCAACTAATTTTTCTATTTTTTTATAGAGACAAGATCTCTCTCATTTTGTTGCCCATGCTGGTCTTGAACTTCTGGCCCCAAGCAGTTCTCCTGCCTCAGTCTCCCAAAGGGCTAGACTACAGGCGGGAGCCACTTCATTCTGCCAGATGCCTTCACTTTGTTTGTTTTTTCCCAGAGACTAGTTTTATTCTGGATCATGTGGTATTGGTATAAATAAAAGTTCTGAGCCTTTCCTTTTTTCTTTTTTTGAAGTAATTATCTGAAATTTCTATAACCTTGCTCTGGGTGGAGCAGGGCAAGGCCTCAAACTGTTTCAAAACAGTTCTGGCAAGCACTGTAAGAGTGCAGTAGACCCAAGCACACTGGATGCTTGCTATGTCTTCACTTTTTTTTTTGAGTTGGAGTCTCACTCTGTTGCCCAGACTGGAGTGCAGTGGCCACTCCCGGCCACCGCAGCCTCGACCTGCTGGGCTCCGGCGATCCTTCCGCCTCAGCCTTCCAAGTAGCTGGAACTACAGGCGCACGCTACCACGCCCGGCTGATTTTTTGACTTATTGTAGAGATGAGGTCTCGACAAGTTGCCCAGGCGTGTCTCGAACCCGTGGGCTCAGGCAAGCCACTCACCTCAGATTCCCAAAGCGCTGGGATTACAGGCTGAGCCACCAAGCCCGGCTTGTCTTTACTTTTAATTAGAAATAAATAGAACCAGGCTCAGTAGCTCATACCTGTAATCCCAGCACTTTGGGAAGCTGAGGCAGGAGGATTGCTTGAGCCTGGGAGTTAAAACCAGCCTAGGCACCATAGCGAGACCTCATTTCTCAAAAAAAGAAAAGAAAAGAAAAATTAGGAAAAATAATCATCTGATTAGATATATCTGTCTTTTTCCTTTACCGGCTCTGAGTTTCTTGTATTGCCTCGTGAGTTCTCCCCATTTCATGTTTAAACAAATATGTACTTTTAATTTATTTTAATATATTTATTGTTTTAGCTTTTGAAATTAAATTTCAACCCAACTGGAATTTATTCTGGTGTATAGTATGAGATGGGGTCACTTTGTATTTTCCATTTGGATAACCAACTTGCCAGCACCAACCATTAAAAGAATACCTTTTCTAACTCAATTAAATGCTACTTTTGTCACATAAATCCCCAAATGTAAATTGTTTTATTTCTGAATTCTATTTTCTTCTTCTGATATGTGTGTGTGTGTGTGTGTGTGTGTGTGTGTGTGTGTGTATACTTAAAGAGAGAGAGAGCACCAAAAAAAGTATATACATTTTAAGAAAGAAAAAAACTATATTAAAATTGTAATACTCAATAAGAGGGAATATAAGTCACATTTGACTTCTGTAATTACAGGAGGTGCTCAAAGTGGTTACCATTAGCATCCTGACACTTCTGATTACGGCGAATATCTCTTAACATCTCTTAAAATGTATATACATTTTTTTGGTACTCCCGGTATATATTCCTTTTTAAAAAATTATATTGACTTTAGCAGTAGTTTTAATATCAAACAGTACTAGCCCCCTTCAGTGTTCTTTTTTGTTTTATTTAATATTCTGTGCATTTATCCTTCCATATGAGTGTTAAAACCATTTTATTTAGCCGGGAACAGTGGCTCACTCCTATAATCCCAGCACTTTGGGAGACCAAGGTGAGAAGATTGCCTGAGCCCACGGGTTCGAGACCAACCTAGGCAACTTGGTGAGACCTCATCTCTACAATAAATAATAAAATTAGCCAGGCGTGGTGGCACGTGCCTGTAGTTCCAGCTACTTGGAAGGCTGAGGCGGAAGGATCGCCTGATCTTAGCAGGTCTAGGCTGTGGTGGCCATGAGCATGCCACTGCACTCCAGTCTGGGCAACAGAGTGAAACTCTGACTCAATAAATAAATAAAACCATTTTATTTGGTGTCAAAAATAACCATTAAAACTATAATATTTGATTGTTTTCTTCTTATTATAGGTCCAACACCTTTTTTTTTTTTTTTGAGTCAGGATCTCACTCTGTCACCCAGGCTGGAGTGCTATGGCACCATCACGGCTCACCACAGCCTCAACCTTTTGGGTTCAGGAGATCCTTCTGCCTTAGCCTCCTGAGTAGCTGGGCCTACAAGTGCACTCTTGTCCAAATTTTTTATTTTTTTTATTTTTTGTAGAGCCAAGGTCTTGCTATGTTGCCCAGGCAGGCCTCAAATTCCTGGGCTCAAGCAATCCTCCCACCTTGGCCTCTCAAAGTGTTGGGATTACTGATGTGAGCCACCACGCCTGAACTTAGTACCCCTTTTTCTAAAAAAGTTCATTCTTATATATTTTACCTTTGTTTTTATCATCATTTTGAATAGCACATTTTTTTCTATTTTCATAGGAGGAATCTGTCAATTTTTGTAATTTTATTTCTCATCCAGTCCAACTGTCAAAGTCTCATATGAATTCTAATTGCTTTTTATATTATCTTACTTTTCCTAGATATCTGATCACATCCACATCCAGTTAAAAATGATATGCTGTCTTTCTTTCAAATATTTATTCTGATCACTTCACCTTCTACTGCCTTAACTGGAGCTTTTAGAAAAATGTTGAGTGGCACTTGAGAGAGGGTATTGCTGTCTTGTTGCTAATGTTAATGAAAATAACTTGGGCATTTTTTATTTGAAACTGAAAGGTGTTTATGTGACAAAAGTGGCATTTTTTTTTTTACTTTTATTTTTATTTTTTGAGTTGGAGTCTCACTCTGTCACCCAGACTGGAGTGCAGTGGCCG
>NW_007238078.1:85672-87168 GCF_000164805.1 Carlito syrichta | reverse complement strand
TCAACCTGCTGGGCTCCGGCAATCCTTCCGCCTCAGCCTTCCAAGTAGCTGGAACTACAGGCACGCGCTACCACACCCGGCTAATTTTTGATTTATTGTAGAGATGAGGTTTCGCCAAGTTGCCCAGGCGGGTCACAAACCCGCGGGCAAAAGTGGCATTTAATTGAGTTAGAAAAGTTATTGATTTAATGATTGGTGCTGGCAAGTTGGCTATCCAAATGGAAAATACAAAGTGAACCCATCTCATACCATACACCAGAATAAATTCCAGTTGGATTGAAATTTAACTTTAAAAGTTAAAACAATAGATGTATTAAAGTAAATTAAATTCATTAACACAAATTCATTTAATACAAGTTTTACGTGGCATGGGAGCCTTGCCTTAATAAAAAAATGAAAACCCAAAGAAGTAGTCAGTCAATCACTTACATACTGAATTGAGCAAAGAATAGTAAGTTGTGAAAAGCAACTAAATTATGTAGAGAGGCTTAGAGTTAGTTTAACAATATCTGTACAGAATTCTCTTGTCCTCAACTTCCCATCCTTGATTATAAAAATGTGGTTTTCCTTCTTTCACATGGAAATTTCATCTCTTGCTTTTAAAAAAATAGAAGGAAGGTCAGTATGATCTTGCACCTGCTGATTTTAAAGTGCCTTTAACTCAAAATAGTCAATATTCCAGAGTAGTATATGTTTAACTCCTTCACTGGGTCACATGGTGCCTTTATGTTTAACTTTTTGAAGAATTGCCATACCATTTTCTAAAACAGCTGCATCACTTTATATCCCACCAGCAGTGTATGAGGGTTCCAATTTGTCACATCCTTACTAATACTTATTGTTTATTGGCCATTTGTATATCATCTTTGGAGAAATAGCTATTCAAATCTTTTGCTTGTTTTTAAATTGGATTATTTATCTTTGTATTACTGAATTGTAAGTGTTCTTTATTCTGGAAAAAAGTCCCTTATCAGACATGTGATTTGCGTACATTCTGTCCCATTCTGTGGGTGTCTTTGCATTTTTTTGATGATGTCCTTGTGGTTTTCATATGCTCCTATTTTGATTTGTATTTTTATTAGGAATGGCAACTGAATCCTGTCAGATGTTTATAGCCTTGTTGTTTTATTCTCCTTGATTGGTTGTTGTAATGAATTATTCTGGTATATAATGTGAACCCATCCTTGCTGTCCTAGGATAATTCTGTTTGGTCAAGGGGAATTTTTCTTATGAGTCATGGTTGGATTTGAGTTAGTAATATTTTCTTTAGAAGTTTTGCCAGTATAAGAAAATTGCTAAGCCGGGCTCGGTGACTCAGCCTGTAATCCCGCGCCTTTGGGAGGCTGAGGTGAGTAGATTGCCTGAGCCCATAGGTTCGAGACCCGCCTGGGCAACTTGGTGAGACCTCATCTCTACGATAAGTCAAAAATTAGCCAGGCGTGGTAGCGCGCGCCTGTAGTTCCAGCTACTTGGAAGGCTGAGGCGGAAGGATCGCC
>NW_007238078.1:58580-85266 GCF_000164805.1 Carlito syrichta | reverse complement strand
CGGCCACCGCAGCCTCTACCTGCTGGGCTCCAGTGATCCTTCCGCCTCAGCCTTCCAAGTAACTGGAACTACAGGCACGTGCTACCACGCCCGGCTAATTTTTTAAATTTATTGTAGAGACAAGGTCTCACCAAGTTGCCCAGGTGGGTCTCAAACCCGTGGGCTCAAGGAAATCCTCTCGACTCGGCCTCCCAAAGTGGTGGGATTACAGGCTGAGCCACTGAACCTGGTCTGATTTTTTTAATTTTTAATTTAATTTTTTGTAGAAACAAGGTCTCACTATATTGCCCAGGTTAGTCTTGAACTCCTGGGCTCAAGCAATCCTCTCACCTCAACCCCCCAAAATGCCGGGATTGGATTACATGCCTGAGCCACCATATCCAGCCAACATTATCTTCTTTAAAGTTAAGCTATAAACACATTTAAAACTGGTGGTTTTTAGAAATGGCAAATTTTAACTATTTTATTTTCTCTGGTTACTGACCTTTACAGATTTCTATTTTGGGGGTATTAAGTTTGGTAGTTTATGTTTGCTAGGGATTGTATATTTTCATGGAGCTGTGCATAATGCTTCATTAATTTACTTTGATCATTACCACACCTGTGACAATAGTTCCTTTTTTCATTCCTAAAATTGTGTACATATGTATAAAATTACCTGTGTATATGCGTGTGTGTATATATATTCTTTCTTTCTCTTTTACCTTAGTTAAGTTTCTCATCAATATTTTGCTGTCTTTGCTAATTAGGTTGAACTCAGTTCATTTATCTTTTTTTTTTTTTTTTTTGAGTTGGACTCTCACTCCGTCACCCAGACTGGAGTGCAGTGGCCGCTCCCGGCCACCGCAGCCTCGACCTGCTGGGCTCCGGCAATCCTTCCGCCTCAGCCTTCCAAGTAGCTGGAACTACAGGCGCGCGATACCACGCCCGGCTAATGTTTGATTTATTGTAAAGATGAGGTCTCGCCAAGTTGCCCAGGCAGGTCTCGAACCCGCGGGCTCAGGCAATCCACTCACCTCGGCCTCCCAAAGGCGCAGGATTACAGGCTGAGCCACCAAGCCCGGCAGTTCATTTATCTTTAGTTTTTCTTTTTAAATATTACGAAATTAGACTACAATAGTCTTTATATATAACTTTAGCTATGTCTCAAAATTTGGTATGAAGTCTGTAATTTTGTTATCAAATTCCATCTTAAATCCTGACACATTTAGAGAACATGTCTTAATTGAAAACTGGGTTTGGTAGTTTGGTATCTTTTTAATACATATTTATGATTATACAGGATTATCGTCAATATAGCCTGCCACAACTCTAATTTTTTTTTTTTTTAGTTGAAGTCTTACTCTTTCACCCAGGCTGGAGTGCAGTGGCAAGCTCACGGCCACCACAGCCTCGACCCGCTGGGCTCAAGTGATCCTTCTGCCTCAGCCTTACAAGAAGCTGGAACTATAGGCAGGCATGCACCACCATACCCGGCTAGGTCTCACCAAGTTGCCCAGGCTGATCTCAGATAATCCTTTCACCTCCACCTCCCAAAGTGCTGGGATTATAGGCATGAGCCACCACCCCGGCCTCTAATTTTTAAAATGTATCAAAATTATTTTTTCTTTGAGTCCAGGTTATACAATTTAAAAAATGTTTTGTAAACCATGCCTTGGATCTAAGAGAAGATAGTATATTCATTGGGTACAATAAAGTTATGCATCTTAAGGCTGGGCGAAATGGCTCATGCCTATAATCCCAGTACTTTGGGAGCCCAACGTGGTAGGATTCCTTGAGTCTGGGAGTCCAGCCTGGGCAACATAGCAAAACCCCATCTCTAAGTTATGTGTCTTAAGTCTAGCTTGTTTATTATCCTTTTCAAATCTGCTGTACTTGTGTTTTTCTTTGTTTACTTTAACCATTATATTATTGAAAAGATGTAATAAAATCTCCTGGCATAATTATGATTGTCTTAAATGTTTTATTTTGAAATAATTATAGATTCATAGGAAGTTGCAAATATGGTACAGTGGTCCCATGTACCCTCATTCAATTTTCCCCAATGGTTACATCTTATAGAATCATAATACAATATAAAAATTTAGAATTTGACATTGATACGAGGATGTGCTTAGTTCTGTGACATTTTACCATGTGTGTAGATTCATGTAATGGCCACCACAATCAAGATACAGAACTATTACCCCTTTATAGAGTCTTTAACCCCACCACCATCTCTAACCTTTGGCAACCAATCATCTGTTTCTCATCTCTATCATTTTGACATATTGGAAATGTTATATAAGGCCAGTCTCAGTGGCTCAGCCTGTAATCCCAGCACTTTGGGAGGCTGAGGCGAGTGGATTGCCTGAGCCTGCAGGTTCGAGACCAGCCTGGGCAACTTGACGAGACCGTGTCTCTACAATAAATTTTTTTAAATTAGCCAGATGTGGTAGCACATGCCTGTAGTTCTGGCTACTTGGAAGCCTGAGGCAGAAGGATCACCGGAGCCCAGCAAGTCGACGCTGAAGTGATCATGGGTATGCCACTGCACTCCAGGCTCAGTGACAGAGTGAGACTCCAACTCAATAAAACCCCAAAAATTGTTATATAAATTAAACCATACAATCTGTGGCCTTTGAGATTGTTTTTTTACTCAGCATAATACCCTTGAAAACCATCTAAGTTGTTGCCAGCAACAATAGTTCATTTCTTTTTATTGCTGAGTAGCATTCCATATTACAGATGTACTATAGTTTGCTTAACCATTCACCTATTGAGGGCCACTTTTTGTTGTTTGTTTCCAATTTGGCGCTATTACAAATCAAGCTGCAATGAACAATCTTGTGCAGGTTTTTGTGTAATAAGATTTCATTTCTCTGGGATGAATGCCCAGAAGTGCAATTGCTGGATCTTGTGATGAGTATTTTAGTTTTAAAAGAAGCTGTCAAACTACTTTCCAGAGTGGCTATACCACTTTACATTTCTACTGGCAGTGTATCCTCTGCATCCTCTCCAGCAATTGGTAAAGACCAAAAATCAGAGGAAAGTAGTTAAAATTTACCAGTTTTAAAAGGCACCAGTTCTAAATGTGTTTATGGAAGACCTTTAAAGAAGATAATATCTATACCATTTTAACACATAAAAAGATAGAAATCTCCTGGTTTCCTTTTAAAAACTGGCATGACTATAATGCCAATACTTGTTAAATACAAAAACAATTATGATTTTTAAGACTTCATGTGGTTCCATGCATTTGTGCTGGTTTTATTTGCATTTGTTGAATGACCCTAAAGGTTTATACAACTTCTTAATTATATATTTTATTACTAAAAGAGGCTCCCCTTTTTTGTTAATCTGTTGAGTGCTTTGGACCTTAATTTCCATCTCAGTAATTATATTTTCAAGCCTGCTTTCATTTTCTTGCTTTTGCCTGGTATGTTATATAATTTTAAATCATTATCGAAATATGACGCAGAAAAGTGCACACATTGTGCATATTTAGTTTGATTTTTTTTTTCTTGAGTTGGAGTCTCACTCTGTTGCCCAGGCTGGAGTGCCCGGCTGATTTTTTGATTTATTGTAGAGATGAGGTCTCGCCAAGTTGCCCAGGCGGGTCTCTAACCCGTGGGCTTAGGCAATCCACTCACCTCGGCCTCCCGAGACGCGGGATTACAGGCCGAGTCACCAAACCCGGCAATCATTTTTTTTAAAGCAGGATTTACTGAGAGCACAGAAAACCTCCCACAGTGGGAGGAGACCCGAGGGGATTGCCCTTGATGATTTTTTTTTTTTTTTTTGAGTCAGAGTCTCACTCTGTCGCCCAGGCTGGAGTGCAGTGGCAAGCTCACAGACACCCCAGAATCAATCTGTTGGGTTCAGGTGATCCTTCCGCCTCAGCCTTCCAAGTAGCTGGAACTACAGGCACGCACTACCATGCCCAGCTAATTTTTTTTTATATAGTGACAAGGTCTCATCAAGTTGCCCGGGCTGGTCTCGAATCCCTGGGCTCAGGCAATCCTCTCCCCTCAGCCTCCCAGAGTGCTGGGATTACAAATTTGAGCCACTGCGCCCAGCCCAGGATTATTTTATTGTAGTTTAATTTCTATTTTCTTGCTAACTAATGAAGTTGAGCATCTTTTCCTAAGCTTATTTGGCATTTGGATTTTGTGTGTGTGTGTGTGGAGTGCCTATTCCTTTTACCCTTTTTATATTACTCTTACTGATTTCTAGAAATTACTGATATATTTGAGATATGAATCATTTGTCAGAGTCATGTATTACAGTTATCTTCTCCCACTGTGGGATTTGCCGCTACACTTTTAATTTTGTCTTCTGATGAACAGAAGCCCTTAATTTTAATGTAGCCCAATTTAGCAATCTTTTATTCTGCCAGATATCAGGACTTAATGTGAAGTGCATTAATGGAGACAGTATAATACTGGTTCAAGAACAGACAAAAAGACCGATGGCAATACAGAGCTCAGCAATGGACCCCCACATATATAGTCACAAGAAGATATTGCAGGGCAGTGGAGGAAGAGTAGTCTTTTCAGTAAATGGTGCTGGATCATCTTGCTTCCATGTAGTAGAAATGAATCTTCGCCCTAGCCCATACCACGTACACCAAAATCCTTCCCAGATGGATTGTAGATCTAAATGTGAAAGCTAAAACAATAAAAGGTTTACATTAAACATCTTTATGACCCTGAGGTAGGCAAAGATTTCCTAACAAGACACAATGCCTGCCAACTACAAAGGAAAGGATGATAAATAATATGGTGTATTTCTGCCCAGTGCTTCATTTCACATCTTTGTTTTAGATGTGTGGTGACTGCATTTTGTTTTTTGACCCAATCTAATCGTCTTTATCTTTCAGAGCAGAATTCAGCTCATTCAATTTCTTTTCTTTTCTTTTTTTTTTCTTTTTTTTTTTTTTTTAGTTGGAGTCTCACTCTGTTGCCCCGGCTGGAGTGCAGTAGCACACTCACAGCCACTGCAGCCTCAACCTGCTGGGCTCAGGTGATCCTTCTGCCTCAGCCTTCCAAGTACCTGGAACCACAGGTACACGCCACCACACCCGGCTAATTTTTTGATGTATTGTAAAGACAAGGTCTTGCCAAGTTGCCCAGGCTGGTCTCAAACCCCTGGGATCAGGCAATTCTCTCACCTCTGCCTCCCAAAGTTCTGAGATTACTGACGTGAACCACCGTGCCCAGCTCACTCTATTTCATTGCATTATGATATACTTGATTTTATGCCTCCTATTATTTTATACTTGCTATTTATTTTACTTAGTTGATATCTCTTGTCTTTCCCTTTTCCTATTTTTGCTGACTTGGTCATTTTTCTTAAATCTCCCATTAGATTTTTGTCATTTTTAAATTTTGATAGTTTGGAATTTTGATTTTTTTAATCAATTTCTGTTTGTAGTTGCCTTTGCCTTCCTTACAAATATGATTATTTTTTCTATATTATTAAATCCAAATAATATTATACAAATATCTGCCCATGGAGATGCATAATTTGCCTTCTCCTCCTCATTTCACTTAGTAACTTTTCCCAGGGTATTTAAAAATTTCCACTTAGTAATAATAATAATAGCCAATTACATTATTTTTATTTATTCAGATATAATTATATATCAGTTACAAGAAACATATCTCAAAACTTCTTTCCTCGTATTTTGAGGTTACTGTTACTATTTTTTTTTTTTTTTGAGTTGGAGTCTCACTCTGTCGCCCAGACTGGAGTGCAGTGGCACACTCCTGGTCACCGCAGCCTCGACCCGCTGGGCTCCAGCAATCCTTCCACCTCAGCTTTCCGAGTAGCCGGAATTACAGGTACGTGCTACCATGCCTGGCTGATTTTTTTTTTTTTATTTATTGTAGAGATGAGGTCTCGCAAAGTTGCCCGGGCAGGTCTCGAACCCGCAGACTCAGGCAATCCACTCATCTTGGCCTCCCAAAGCGCTGGGATTACAGGCTGAGCCACCAAGTCCGGCCTTCTATTACTATTTTTATAATTGTTTAAACTATTCCCTTGAGTGTTCTCCTGAAATTGGAATATTGTCATGTTATGCAATAAATGCTTTTATGTCTAAAATTGTCTTTCTTTTGCTCCGACAGAAGAATGGTATCTAGGTAGGGTGGGTTTAAAATTCTTGGATCTCAGTCCTTTTCTCTCAATAATTTGTTGATGTTTTCTGCTAAAATGGCTTCTATTGTTGCAAATAAACAGTTGAGCGCCCAAAAAAAATTTTTTTTTAAATCATGGTAGGCCGAGTGTGGTAGCTCACACCTGTAATCCCAGCACTTTGGGAGGTCAAGGTGGGAGGATTACTTGAGTTCAGGAGTTCAAGACCAGTCTGGATAATGTCACAAGACCCTGTCTCTAATTTTTTTTTTTGAATTTTAAGTCTACCAGCCTGGGCAACACAACAAGACAAAAAAAAAAAAAATCCAAAAATTAGCCAGGTGTGGTGATGTGCACCTGTAGTCCCAGCAACTCTGGAGGCTGAAGCAGAAGGATCACCTGAGCCCGGGAGGCGGAGGCTGCTGTGAGCCATGATCGTGCCACTGCACTCCAGCCTGGGCAACAGAGTGAGATCCTGACTCAAAAAAAAAAAAAAAAAAAAGAGAAAGAAAAAAGTCTAGTGCCATGGTGATCCCTTTTGATTGTAAATAAATGTTGTTTCTGCCTGGAAATGTTTTAGATTTTCATGTTATCCTTTAAATTCAATGCCAAACCAGATTTGGGATTGATTGGATTCCCCTGGGAGTCAAGGTTTGGGGAGATTTCTGTGGAGAAGGATCAGTGAGTTAGGGTTCAATAAGATTAGATAATCCAGAGTCTATAGGTGTCATTCAAATAAGGGCAGTGAATGACAATTTTGGGGAGTCCTTGAAGAGAACTTATTGGAGACATACATGGGTAGCCTTGCACCATATAATAATAGCAGTATTTAATGTTAGTTGAGCATGTTCTAGGTGCCAGGTAGGTGTGTGTGCTGTGGAAGCAGCATTTCATTGAGCTCTAACAACCCTACGAGACAAGGTGTTTTCATCTTGTTTTAAAGTGAAGAAACTCAGCATAAGGTGACTTCCCAATTCTAGCTAGGATATAGAAGAGCTGGGATATGAACCCTCATTCATTTTCTACCCAACCACACGAATTTTCCTCATATTCCACTCTAATATTTGGTGTTGGTTTTATAGAACTTTTCTGCAGCATCCAGCACAGTGAGCTGCCCCTTGGCGCCCTCAGGAAGCGTTTGTCGGTAAATGTGGAGTGACTGACCATGTGGACCCTGTCTTTCCAGGGTTTCTTGGAGCCACTGCAGAGTCCAGGGCCCAGGCCCCTTAGTGGAAACTGCAGATCTTCTTTTCAACCCCAGCTCACCTCGCCCCAGAAGCTCCGGTTGAGTCGACAGATGCCAGCTCGGCTTCCAGCTCTTGGGAAGAGTGCAGTTGTCAGCAAAAGAGCCTGAGGGCTGAGGTCCAGTGCAAACATGGCAGCTAGCAGGGACTCTCCCCTGTGGTCTCCAGCTCTGGCTGCAAAGGGACATGGCAGCTCATGTGAGGTGAGGAGGGAGAGGACCTCAGGTACAACAATTCATCCAGTGAGGAGATACCCCTTACCTGTCCCCAGGGCCTCAGGCAGGGGCAGGTGAGTTACAGAAGCAGCAGAAATAGATTAGGATCCCCCTGCTGAGAGTGGGCACCATGTGGATGATGCCACCACATCCAGAGCCCTGTGTGTTTCAGTGGAAATATGTGACTTGGCTGATGGAGGAGGGGGAATGTGGAGAGTCCAGCCCCATAGCCTAGGGGAGGGGAGGCAGCGCCCTGCAGGGTGCCTGAGGGCCATGTCCAGGTGAGAGCTGCCACCAGCCATAGCCAGGGAGATGCTACTTCCCACCCCAGCACAGGCCTTTTTTCACTCTCCATTGGCTCTTTACAGACACTCAGCTGATCCCTACCAGAGCCCCTTTTCCTCTGGTCTCTGAGGATCTGCTGATGTCTTCTCTATCCTGATTTAGGGACAGAAACAGCCTTTTTCTTGGGAACTTTGAGACTGGCAGGGTAGTAGGGCCACACAGTTTCTAGGGCCCTTCAAACTCTTCCTCCTCCTTTCAAAGATGAATAAAATAGCCTGAGAGGGCGCGTGACTCACCAGGCCTCTCAGGTAGGCAGTGATGGCACTAGACCGGGCCATATCTCCTCACTTTGTCCTCCACCCTCACTGCGCCACAGCCAAGACCAAGCTTCCCACTCAGAGTTCCTTTCCTTCGAGACTCTGTAAGCAGAGAAAGACAATGAGCGACCCAGACCCTGCCCGACAGCTCCCTCCTTTCAGACCTGCCTGTGGACGCTGTCTCACCTCTGGGAAGAGCTCCTTTTAAATAATATATTAGAAAAGACAGGTTAGCAAATAGAAGAAAATTAAAAAGTACTTGTAATTTCAGCATTACCCGAAGTTAACCAGTGTTAACATTTAGCTATATTTCCTTTCACTTGTTTTTTTCCTTTGTATGTGCACATGTGTATGTGTGTGTGTGGAGGTGGGGGGAGGCTATGAGTGTGCATGCATACCATATACCCACACATGTATAGCGAAGTTTTTAAAATGTAATCATGCTATTTGGTTATCTCCTTTTTAACTCAGCAGTTTAACATAATTTTCTAGGCAGTGAATTTTTTCTTCATACACTTATGATGAACATAATTTAGCCAGTCCACTATTTTTTATTTTATTTCTAATTGACAAATCATAACTGTATATATTTATGGAGTATAATGTGATATTTTGATACATGTTCACATTGTAGAATGATTTAATCAAGCTAATTAGCGTATCCATCACCTCACATACTTACCTGTCTTTCTTTTTTTTTTTTTCCTCGAGTTGGAATCTCACTCTGTTGCCCAGGCTGGAGTGCAGTGGCACGCTCACGGCCACCATAACCTCTACCTGCTGCGCTCAGGTGATCCTTCTGCCTCAACCTTCCAAGTAGCTGGAACTACAGGCGCGTGCCACCATACCCAGCTAATTTTTTGATTTATTGTAGAGACGAGATCTTGACAAGTTGCCCAGGCTGATCTTGAACGCCTGGACTCAGGCAATGCTCTCATCTCGGCCTCCCAAAGCGCTGGGATTACAGGCGTGAGCCACTGCACCCAGCTCATACTTACCATTTTTTTTTTGGTGATGTGAACATTTAAAATCTGCTTTCTTAGCAATTTTAAATATACATTGCATCATTAACTATAGTCACCATGTTATGGTCTCAAAAAACATATTCCCTCTAACAAAATGATGTTACCCATCACAGGGTCTTGTGATGTTACCCAATGTTGTACACTTTAACCAACATCTCCCCGTTCCCCACAAGTAGCCCACTATCAATTTGCATTTATGGTGTTTCAGGTTTTCTCTTGTGATTAAAACTGCTATGATAAAATTCCTGTATTTAAATCTTTCTGCCCAAGTCATTGTTCCAGCTATATTTTTGAGTCAAAGGAATGGGACATTAAGTGGTAAATGAATCAATGTTTGACAGTAGTGCACTTCCATCCTAAGCTCTGCTCAGTCATATCCATCATGGACCCATGGGTGGGGGCCATGACAATGTGGTCCTCCCCAGTCCTGCAGGTGGCCTCTTGCCCATCCGAAGTATGGGGATTTTTTTTTTTTTTTGAGTTGAAGTCTCACTCCATTGCCCAGACTGGAGTGCAGTGGCCACTCCCGGCCACCGCAGCCTCGACCTGCTGGGCTCCGGCAATCCTTCTGCCCCAGCCTTTCAAGTAGCTGGAATTACAGGCGCGCGCTACCACGCCCGGCTAGTTTTTTTGATTTATTGTAGAGATGAGGTCTCGCCAAGTTGCTCAGGTGGGTCTCGAACCCACGGGCTCAGGCAATCCACTCACCTCAGCTTCCCAAAGGCGCAGGATTACAGGCTGAGCCACCAAGCCCGGCTAGTATGGGGATTTATGACAAACGATTGTGGCCTCTGCAAGGCACAGTTCTCCATTCATCTACTCCTTTTCAACCACAGATTTCTGACCGTCTCAAGAAGAGGTGGAAATGACCAAGACCCTGGGGAATATTAGTTATTTGCTTATTTATTTGTTAGGTTCTGGTTTTTTTATTAGATGTCAGGAAGCAGGGTATAGGCGGAGATACGAAGGAACCAATAAAAGTGTCCCCAGGGGTTAGGAAGCAACCCATTGGACCAAGAGACAGGGGCTGAAGCTGGAGAGCAAGCAAAGGGTTCAGTAAGAGAAAGAGGGCTGAGGGGAACCACAAGGGAATAAAGAACAGGAAACAGCTGCAGGGACCATAGGGGCACTTACTAGAGATGGCAAATAGCCAAGGGACCCAGGGAACAAGTGGAGGCTCAAGGGAACAAACAAGATTTGGGAATTATGAGTCAGATGCTGGGCAGCAGCCAGAGACCAGGAAACAGTTGAGGCTGGGTAAGTGGTGATTGTTGGGGAGCAGGGAAGAGCCAAAAGCAAAAGAAGCATTAGAAGGCTCATGAGCTAGGAGGAGGGACCAGGAAATAGAGGAACCAGATAGCATCCAGATGGAGCAGGGAGCATCCAGAGGGGTGAAGAAGCAGAAGGATCAGATAAAACGGATAAAGTAAAAACATCCAAGGAGCTGGGTATGAGGCTGAGGGGCATTCCTAAGGAACCAGGGAGCATTCCTTGGTTTAGAGGAAAATTCAAGGGCATAGGGGAAAGGCAGGGAAGAAGAAATGGGAAATCCGACTCCTAGAACGAGTAGCAACCAGAGAGACCGGAAGACAATTGCTGAGGCTGTAGAATGGGAGGAGAGATTAGGATAGGGATGGAAACCATGGAACAGGCAGAGAAATGAGAGAGGGGCCTTGAAGACTGAGGGATGGCCTAGAGTACCAGGAGCAAGGAGCAGTCACTGAGGTTGGGGCAGCCAGAGGGAGCAGCAAAAATGTTTTTGAGCAGAGTGTCAACCAGAGGTTCCAGGAAATAACCAGGGGAACTAGGAGACAGGCCAGGTGAACACTAAGTGTGTATCTGGTATGGAGCAGCAGCCTAGGGACCAGTGAGAGGGACTAGAGAAGAGCCAGATAATTTATATGGGTGACTAAGGGGAGTTAACAGCCAGAGCCCGGGGAGTATGCACTGGGGTTAGGCACAGTAGAGGAAGCCAATGGGAGGCTGGGTAACAGCCAGAGTTCCCAGGCCCTTCCCCATTTGCCTGTGACTGAAGGAACAGGGGACTTTCAGTGCTAAAATAGGGAAATTCCTGGACAAATGGGAATGGCTGGTCACCCAGGAAACAACCAAAGGAAGCAGCCAATAGCCAGATGTAATATGAGTAAGGAGATGGCATGGAAGTCTCAGAAGTAGTGTACTTTAGTGGGTGAGAGTACAGGCTAAGGAGCCAGCTAGACTGGCACTACTCTAAGTGGGGTCCGTGGACCAGATGCATGAGTATCACGGGACACCATATTAGAACTGTCCAAGAACACAGGGAAGAATCAGAAGACTAGAGTACAATCAGAGGAATCCAGAAGTCAGTCTATGTGAACCAGGGACAGCTGGAAGGAACAAGAAAGGCCCTTAGGGACGAGGGAGCAGTCAGATGGACTAGGGCACAGCCAGAAGAATGGGGCCACAGAGGATCAGTTAGAGGAATAAATGTCTAAGGGAATACAGGACAGAACAGGAAACAGGAGGCGGAAACAGTTTGAGAGACTCAGGTAGTCAAAGGAAGCAATAAATAAGAACATGGGCACTCAGAAGGAACAAGACATTTAAAGGGAATAGCAGCCGGGCACGGTGGCTCAGCCTGTAATCCTGCGCTTTGGGAGTCTGAGGTGAGTGGATTGCCTGAGTCCGCCGGTTCGAGACCCGCCTGGGCAACTTGGCGAGACCTCATCTCTACAATAAATCAAAAAAATTAGCCGGGCATGGTAGCGCGCGCCTGTAATTCCGGCTACTTGGAAGGCTGAGGCAGAAGGATCGTCGGAGCCCAGCAGGTCGAGGCTGCGGTGGCCGGGAGCGGCCACTGCACTCCAGTCTGGGCGACAGAGTGAGCCTCCAACTAAAAATATATATAAATAAAAAAATAAAGGAATAGCGAACAAAGGGATCAAGGAAGAGGCAGAGAGAACAAGAAATAGCCAAATGGGGAACACCAGAGAGCGCAAGGACCAGCAGAGGGAGCAGGGGATGTCTAGGAAATCTGAAAACAGGAAGTGCCAGGGGAAGCAGGGAAAGCCACAGGGAGAGAGGAGCAGTTTCAGGTGTGCAGAGGACAGTCCCAGGAAACTGGAATATAGTCATGTGAATAGGGAGAAGCAAAGACTGTGAAGCAGGGTCACTGCACTGGCTACCAACCTGAGTCTCATGAGACAGAACACCCATCCACGCTAGTTACATGGAGCAGGTTTATTACAGCCAGACAGCAAGGGACAACAGAAGTCTAGGAAAGCTGCTTCAGGTGGATGGAGTCTCATCTGTGTGTACCACACAACTGAGGAACTCCAGGAAGGAGCCCTCCCTGGGTTTTACACTCCGGGGCCACCCAATGCATGGGACTAACGCTGATGAACATCCTGTTTCTAGGAGAGCCCTGGCTGTTCTGGCCAGTTACTCCACAGCTCAGGATGTTGCATTCTTGAGAACTACAAATGAGAAAGTAGGGAGAACTGAGTTGGTCCAAGGACACCTGGAAAACTCTCTTACAAAGATCAGGGTACCCCCAGCCAAGGCAACCCTGCAGAGCAGCTGGGTCCCTAGCCCCAGGTGAGGGCACAGTGAGCCAAGCCCTCACTGCACACTTCCAGCCATGCTCCTAAGCGGCCTGGAAGCCCTTCTGCTAGGCCTCAGGCAGAGTGTAAGGACAGGTTCACACCACAAGAGGGATATAGAAACATCCTGGGACAGGAGTGAGAGCAGCCCTGAGACAGGAGGTGGAAGAGAGCCAGACAGAGCACCTGGTTAAAGTACTGTTGGTCAGTCACCTCCACTGTAAAGTTACTCTCCTCTCCTTTGTAATTACTAAGTACTTTGTGGGGAGATACTTTGGGACTATGTAAATACCCTATTTCTCATATTTTTATCCACTGACTTTAGCATCCATAAATGAGTCTTGCCTGTAACAATGAATTGCTGTGCTGTTTCCCTAATGGTGTTTTTCTAATTGTATTATTCCTTCTGCATTTATTAGTTGGCATTTTACTGTAAGGAGAAATATTCCTAGCTTTGGCCACTGAAAGGACAATGACATGCCAGGCACAATGAGCACACCTTAATTTATAAATACCACTTGCCATTAATAGGAACTAGAGCTTTGTGGAGGAAATGACTGACACCAGGGCTAGGACAAAGAAAGAACCAAATGATCCTGGAAGAACTCGTGCTGGAAAGTGAGGAAGTGCTCAAAAAATGGGGGCACATCCAAAGGACGCAGGAGTCAGCTTGCAGGAGTTCCCTCTGGCCAAATCTGGGACAATCTGAGTAGCAAAATCAATTTTGTAACATTTCCATCACCTCAGAAATAAACTCCACACCCTTTAGTCATCACCCCCCATCCCTTCCCACCTCCCTCAACCCTAAGCAACCACTAATCTGTCTCTGTACACTTCTCTGTTCTAGATATTTCATATGAATGGAATCATCTAATATGTGGTATTTGTGTCTGGTTTCTTTCACTCAGCATGTTTTTTCAATGCTGGGATTACAGGCATGAGCCACCGTGCTCCGTCTGTCTTTAGTTTTGAAGTTTGATTATGATGAGTCTAGTTTCTTTGGTTTATCCCTTAGGGGTTGGCTCAGCTTCTTAAATTGCTAAATTTTTTTTGACAAATTTGAGAAATTTTCAGCCTTTATTCTTCAAATGCTTCTTAAAATGTTTCAGTGTTTTTCATATTTCAAATTGACACTAGGGAAGAGACTCACCCTCAGGCACAGATAACAATCTAGGCTCCCTGCTAGGCTTTGGCTGATGGGAATGGATGGGGCTGCAATTTTTTCTGTGATGCTTGACTGGAGTAGAGCACTTATGATCTAAATTTTTCTGTCTTGCTACATTGCCCCTTTCCATGTTGCAGCATATGTCAGTCTATGATTTCTTTCTTTTTTGTTTTTTTCTTGAGTCAGAGTCACTGTCACCCAGGCTGGAGTGCAGTGGCACGCTCACGGCCACCGCAGCGTTGACCTGCTGGGCTCCGGTGATCCTTCTGCCTCAGTCTGCTGAGTAGCCAGAACTACAGGCGCACACTACCATGCCCGACTAATTTTTGATTTATTGTAGAGACGAGGTCTCACCAGGTTACCCAGGCTGGTCTCAAAACCCTGGGCTCAGGCAATCCTCTCGTCTCCGCCTCCCAAAGGGCTGGGTTTATAGGCATGAACCACCACGCCCGGCCAGCAGCTATTATCTACATTTTTCTGTCTTGCTACATTGCCCCTTTCCTGGTTCTTTGACTAGAGACAGCAGGCTTTTCTTGGGGCTATTTTTATCTGTGCCCATTGGCCTTCTGGGTTGCCAGCTTCTCCAGCACCTAGTTCAGGATATATGAGGCAAGAAGAAAACACAGGGAGCTCACTGACGAGTCATTCCTCAGGCTCCAAGACCCCTGGCACTTTTCTCTCCAACTTTCCGAGTCTTCTTATCTTTTTGCTTTATATATGCACTCATGTGCCACATAACAATGTTTCTGTCAACAATGGACCACATATACGATGGTGGTTCCATAAAATTATAATTGAGCTGAAAAATTCCTGTCACCCAGGGCTGTTGTAGCTGTCATAACTTAATGCAACATATATTTTTTATGTGTTTGAGGTGATGCTGGTATAAGCAAACCTACTGCATTGCCAGTCATATAAAAATGTACCATACACAATTATGTACTGTACATAATACTTGACAATGATAATAAACGACTATGTTAATGGTTAAAGTATTTACCATGCTATACTTTTTACTGTTATTTTAGAGTGTACTCTCTCTACTTACTAAAAAAATAATTAACTATACAACAGGCTCATGCAGGTCCTTCAGGAGGTATTTTAGAAGAAGGCATTGTTGTCATAGGAGATGACAGCTCTATGCGTGTTATTGCCTTCTGAAGACCTCCCAATAGGACAAGATGTGGAGGAGAAAGACAGTGATATAGATGATCCTGACCCTGTGTAGGCCTATGCTGATGTGTGTGTGGGTGTGGGTGTGTGTGTGTGTGTGTGTGGGTGTGGGTGTGGGTGTGTGTGTGTGTGTGTGTGTGTGTGTGTGTCTTCGTTTTTAGCAAAAAAAAGTTTCAGAAGTTTATAGAATAAGGGTATAAAGAGAGAAATTATTTGTGTACAGCTATACAATGTGTTTGTTTTAAACTGTTATTACAAAAGAGTAAAAAGTTTCACATGTTGCCACAAGTTTATGAAGTAAAAAATACAGTAAGCTAAAGATTATTATTGAGAAAAAATTTTGTATAAATTTAGTGTAGCCTAAGTATATAGTGTTTATAAAGTCTACAGTAGTGTACAATAATGTCCTAGGCCATTACATTCACTATGATGCATCTTGAATGCTGTTTTGTTTGCTTGTTTGCTTTTGAGTCCGAGTCTCACTCTGTCTCCCAGGCTGGAGTGCAGTGGCACACTCACAGCCACTGCAGCCTAGACCTGCTGGACTCAGGTGGTCCTTTTGCCTTAGCCTTCCAAGTAACTGGAACTACAGGCGCACACCACCACAGCTGGCTAATTTTTTGATTTATTGTAGAGACAAGGTCTTGCCATGTCGCCCAGGCTAGTCTCAAGCCCCTGGGCTCAGGCAATCCTCTCACCTCTGCCTCCCAAAGTGCTGGGATTACAGGCATAAGTCATTACTCCTGGCTTAAATGCACACAATTATGATCACATCTTTCCTGCATGTAAGTAGCAGTCCATTTTCTACTAGAAAAAAAGACTTGCTCCTTGTCCTGACCCATGTATCTCTACTGAATTTTCCTCATAACCACCTTCTCATTATACTACACAGACTTTTCTCCTTTACATGGAACTATTTGCAATTCCCTGACTCCACCAAGTATTTTTTCTATTTTCCTTCCTCCACACTTTTGCTCATCCTTCTCCCTTCTAGATAACTCTTACTCCATGGTCTCTCTGAAACCTAACCTTATACCTCCTATACTTTTCTTCCAAATGCCTAAAGCCCGCCTTGTGTCTTCCTATGCTGGTTATCCATGTCTTTAAGTTGTTTTATGTTTTATTCAACTCTTTATCACCATTGCCTAGCATATCATCTAGCACATAATCAGTCAGTTATTGTATTTTATCTAGTCCTAAGTTAAGTAAAGGACTTAAAAAGAGCCCATTTATATCCTCATTTTTGAAAGAAGAATGACTGAATGATTAAATGAACGAATGTAGTACATAATGAATGTCGAGATACTTTAATAAGTTTTTTTTTTCCTCTTACAAAATAAAACACATAATTAGGTATTTAGCAAAAACTCTACATGACACCTTACGGGAAAAAGCATGAAGAATTACTTCCTGTCTGTGTTCTTCCATCCCCCGGTGATGACCATGCTGCTTGAACAGGATTGTGTTGTTACAGATGTCAGTGTCATTTGAGGATGTGACCGTGGACTTCAGCAGAGAGGAGTGGCAGCACTTGGACCGTGCTCAGAGACACCTGTACTGGGATGTGACACTGGAGAACTACAGTCACCTGCTCTCAGTGGGTAAGCACAGCCACCCTATGTATCTGCGAGGGGCCCCAGTGAGGGCGTTTCTATTCTCAGCTGCTGAGTGCTGCCTGACATCTAGACTGCATGATGGTACCATCCTTGATTTGTCTGGGCTTATTCAGTCCCTTCTCACCTCTGTGATTATGACTCTGTTCCCAGTGAAACGTGATTACTTTTCTGAAGAGCAAGTGAGTGCCAATGAAAGGCCCTTGAAATCCAATCAGCTGGACCAATCCTATATCATGTCCTGTTAACAGGGTACCAAATTCCCAAACCAGAGGCTACCTTCAAGTTGGAGCAAGGAGAGGGGCTGTGGACATTGGAGGTGGAAGCCCCTCATCAGAGCTGTTCAGGTGAGTGAGTGATCTAGGCAGATGGAGACATGGAAGTCAATCTCACTTTTCCTAGGAGAGGTCAATGCCTTTGAAAGGCTGTGAAGATAGAAAGTTCTAAACTTTTGGAGATAGTTGGCATTAGCCCCTCATATACCGAAATGCCATCTCCAAGTATGACCCTTCCCAATATCCATTACCCTCTTGGCTTGGCTTTTTGGCAAGAGTTGGCTCTAATCTCTACCCTAAATCACATACCACCCCATCTTATCTAGGACTTTTTTGTTCGTTCTACTCCACTCCCATCCCTGATCTTAGATTCCTTCCTTGTACATTCAAGTGTTTGTAAATTTCTTCCCTTGTATTTCTTTTTTTTTTTATTGGAGTCTCACTCTGTCGCCCAGGCTGGAGTGCAGTGGCACACTCACGACCACCCCAGCGTCGACCTGCTGGGCTCCAGCGATTCTTCTGCCTCAGCCTTCCAAGTAGCCAGAACTACAGGCGTGTACCATCACGCCCGGCTAATTTTTTATTTGTTGTAGAGACGAGGTCTCACCAAGTTGCCCGGGCTGGTCTCGAACCCACGGGCTCAGGCAATTCACTTGCCTCGGCCTCCCAAAGTGCTGGGATTACAAGCTGAGCCACCGAGCCCGGCCTCTTCCCTTGTATTTCAATTCTCCATATCCATTCCTTATGCCTCCTCCCATGGGCAACTGGTCTAATGTGTTTGAACCATGAATTTGTGTGATATTCTCTTAAAACCTAAAGTATTGCTTTATTGTATGTATTGCTTTATGAGTATGTATATACAAATTATATTGTGTTATATGTCTTAATTCTGTTTCTTTTTTTTTTTTTTTTTTGAGTTGGACTCTCACTCTGTCGCTCATGCTGGAATGCCGTGACACGCTCACAGCCACCCCAGCATCGGCCTGCTGGGCTCTGGCGATCCTTCTGCCTCAGCCTTCCAAGTAGCCGGAACTACAGGCATGCACTACCACGCCCAGCTAATTTTTTATTTCTTGTAGAGACGAAGTCTTGCCAAGTTGCCCAGGCTGGTCTCAAGCCTGCGGGCTCAGGCAATTCACTTGTGTCGACCTCTGTTCCTTTTTTTTCACTCATTCATATGATCTGTCCATACTGTTGTATGCTCATCTGATTTTGTTCGCCAAATTGCTTCGTAGTATTCCACAGTGTGCCAGCACCACAGCTTACTTCACCATTCACCCAATCATGGACACTGAGGGTTGTGTCCAGCTCTCATCTAATGTAAACAACTGCAATAAATTTCTACATAATGTTTCTTTATGGGGTTGTGAGAATTTCTTAGAAATGTGTAGAGAAGAGAGGGTTTACCTAATCATTGAATATTCTTGTCTGGAACTTGACTGAGTACCACTGTATTATTCTCAGATTGGCTTCACTAATCTATACTCCTAGCAACAGTGCACAAAGGTTCCTGCTTTCCCAATGTTTCTGCTAACAATTAATAGTACCAAAGTTTCTCATTTTGGGCCAAAAATGGGTGTAAAGTGGTATCTCATTTTTATTTTGCATTTCTCTAATACCTAGTTTGAATATTTCATTATTTACCTGTTATGTCTTTGAATTTCCTTCCCATGAATTAACTTGTTCATCATATTTCCCATGTTTCATTGTTCTGCCTCAATTGTCTGTCTCTTACTGATTTGCATCCAATTTATTATTTTTCCTTTTTTTCTAGCCTTCTCTTTCTCTTTCTCATTTTCCCCATAAATGAGGTTCCTCTGGGGTTCTTGTCTCCTGTTCACCAGTCTTTTCTTCATGCTCATGCAGGGATCCAGCCATGCTGAAATTCTGGTGGCTTCTCTTTTGCCATCCTCAGCCTCTGTATTTCACTGGTACTTTAGTGCTATGTTTAGCTACACAGAGAGTTCTTATGAGATGTTTCTCTTGATCCTCACTACATCAGAAGTCAGAATCATCACCTCACCCGTCAGAAACCTGTCTTGGCTGGGCACGGTGGCTCAACCTGTAATCCTAACACTTTGGGAGGCCGAGGCAAGAGGATTGCCTGAGCCCGGGGGTTTGAGACCAGCCTGGGCAACTTGGTGAGACCTTGTCTCTATAATGAATCACAAAAAATTAGCTGGGCGAGGAGGCATGTTCCTGTAGTCCCAGCTACCCAGGAGGCTGAGGTGAGAGGATCACCTGAGCCCAGGAGTTCAAGGCTGCAGTGAGCCATAATCATGTCACTGCATTCCAGCCTGAGCTACAGAGTGAGACTCTGACTCAAAAAAAATAAAAAATAAAAACGATTCAGATCTATTTTTGTAGAACAGGCAAGGAAGGGTGAATTTGAAACTGAGAGGCAATAAATTGATAACTGGCCCATGTATTCTTCAGTTTTCTGAAGTGAAATCTGTAGAAAATATTTAGTAAATAATTCAATAACATAAATATTATTATATATTTGGAAAGGAAAGACAGCCATGAAATGTTGACATGTCTACCCTTTGTATATTTGTATTTTCTATTATAAAACTGCAAAAGAGCCAGGCGCAGTGGCTCACACCTATAATCCCAACACTTTGGGAAGTGAAGGCAAGAGGATTGTCTGAGCTCAGAGTTTTGAGACCAGGCCGGACAACTTGGCAAGACCTCATCTCTACAGTAAATAAATAAATAAATAAATAAATAAATAAGCCGGGCATGGTGGTGCACGCCTATAGTTTCAACTACTTGGAAGACTGAGGTAGAAGATCGAGGCTGTGGTGGCCATGAGTGTGTCACTGTACTCCAGCCTGGGTAACAGAGTGAGACCAACTGAAAAAAAAATCTGTGCCAAATTGAGTATCAATATGAATGATACAGTGTCTGCTATATAAATTCATAGCAAATATAAGCCCCCTAGAGGTATACTGAAACTTGAGCTAATATCTAAAAGGACAATGCATTTTGAATATGCACAGATGAGCAGAACAAGAGGCTAAATATAGATTTCTCTCTTTCCTTTCTTTTTTTTTTTTTTTTGAGTTGGAGTCTCACTCTGTCATCCAGGCTGGAGTGCAGTGGCATGCTCATGGCCACTACAGCCTTGACCTGCTGGGCTCAGCCTTCCAAGTAGCTGGAACCACAGGCACACACCACCGCACCCAGCTAATGTTTTTATTTATTGTAGAGAGCAGGTCTCACCAAGATGCCCAGACTCATCTCAAATCCCTGGGCTCAGGCAGTCCTCTTGCCTCTGCCTCCCAAAGTGCTGGGATTACGAGCATGAGCCACCATGCCCAGCTTATCTTTTCTTAAAGAATAATTCTGAGGTGAATGGCTCCAGTTCGCCCAGTCAACTCTAATCCTGATGCATCATCAGGGACCATATTCCATGTCATTGCTCTGCCATCTCCTAGGGCATTGTTATCAGCTGCATGGTTAACGTTGAGTCACCATAGAGTCCAGTAAGAAGAAGGAAAAAAGGATGGAGGAGACTTGCCCACTCTCTGAAGGCTTGCCTGGAGGCAGCATGTATCGCTTCTGCTCATAGTCCATTGGTGAGAACAAAGTGAAGCTTGTGGCTATAAGGCCAGCTGCATTCTATTTCTATGGAAGAAGGAGAGACTAGATCTCAGCGCAGAGCTTGCTGTTTTTGCCACAGATGGCTTTCCTTATCCTATTTTACACTTCTTGTGAGAGGACAGAATTGGTACTGTCCTCACTCTTCTTCCAGGTGAAGGAGGTGGAGAGGTCTAGGGTGACATGACTAGTGGGAAAGAGGGCTTGAACTTGATCTCACGTGTTCAGACTTGAAATCTAGCATTTATTCTACCATGTGGTGGTTATTAAAAATCTGTATCCAGGGAAGTCCCTCTCACCCAAAAAAGTAGCCAAAGGAAAAGATGGGTGTGTCAGTGACACAAAAGAAAGGGGAAACGCAGGGTACTAAAATATATGTTATGTGGTCAAACATGTGAGCTTGTATTCCTAGGACCAAGAGAAATTTGCAGCTGGTTATAGAGTTGGAGCACGGATACCTATTTACTGTTTGTGTCAAGATGATGATGTTGCAACAGTCTTCCTATAGCTATAAAGAAATAGGTGTTTGAGGCATGTAAATATAGTGTTTATGTTCATAATGGTTTAGAGGGAAGAGCAAGAAGAAGCAGAGAGGTCAGAAAGGTGTTCAAGCTGATATGTAATAAGGACACACCTTCTGAAATATTTCTTCCATGCCAGGCTTCCCCCAACAGGCTTTAGTTTCTTCTTCTGGTTGTTCTACTCACTATCCAGACTCTTACATAGTGGAGCTGAACCACCAGGGTTCAAATCCCATATCTCCCATGTATTTAGCTATTTGATCTTCAGCAAGTTACATAACTGCTCTGTGTCTCTGTTTTCTCAGTTGTAAAGCAATTGATAATGGTAGCTGCCTCGTGGGGTTTAGTGAGGATTAAATGAGCTATTATGTATAAAGCACTTGGAAACGTGCCTGGTGCATCATGAATGTTATAGAGTTGTTTTGTGTCTATTAAGTGTTCTATAAGAATTTTACATTACTACATTATTGATACTAGTATTGTGTTACAGATGCTGCCATTTCTCTGTGTTCGTCCTGCCTGAACTACACATACCCTCTATCCTCTGTTAATTGTTCTTTGTGTCATTTCATTTCTTTTTCTTTTTAGATGAGACTGCTGGGAAAACTCAACAGGGAATTTCTGAAAAAGTTTCATTCTACTGTGAGAGATTTGATCGGCCCATAGGACAAGATTCATTGTGTTCCATTTTACAAGAACTGTGGCAAGATAAGGACCAGCTAGAAAGATGTCAGGAAAACCAGAATAACTTTTTAAGTCATGTGAAAGTATTGATTAAGGAGAGTGACTATGAATGTAAAAACATGAAAAAAATAAGTCATGTGACTACCAAGCTTGTTCCTTCAATTAAAAGACTCCATAACTGTGACACATTTGGAAAGAGTTTGAGGCATACTTTAACCTTACATAATCATCATAGAAACAGTTCAACAAAGACTCGTGGTAAGATTTTTGGAAATGATAACAATTTTACCCATAGCTTTTCTTCTACTAAGAATGAGGAAACTAAGACAGGAGCAAATTCCTTTGAACTTAATCAATGTGAAAAACATCTCAGCTACAAACAAGCTCTCATCCACCATCAGAAAATGGATACTGAGGAGAAACTTCATGTGTATACTGAATGTGTAAAGGGCTTCACCCAGAAGTCACATCTCTTTGGGCATCAGAAAATTCATGCTGGAGAAAAGTCCCATGAATGTGACAACAGTGACAAAGTCTTCACTCAGAAGCCACAAGTGAACATACATCAGAATGTTTATACAGGAGAAAAACCGTATCTCTGTATTCAATGTGGGAAGGCCTTTACCCTCAAGTCAAACCTCATTACACATCAAAAAATCCATACTGGGCAGAAACCCTATAAATGCAGTGAATGTGGAAAAGCCTTTTTCCAGAGATCAGATCTCTTTAGACATCTGAGAATTCATACAGGAGAAAAACCTTTTGAATGCAGTGAATGTGGAAAAGGCTTCTCCCAGAACTCAGACCTCAGTATACATCAGAAAACTCATACTGGAGAGAAGCACTATGAATGCAGTGAATGTGGTAAAGCCTTCACAAGAAAATCAGCACTCAGGATGCATCAGAGAATTCATACGGGAGAGAAACCTTACGTATGCACTGAATGTGGAAAGGCCTTCATCCAGAAATCACACTTCAATACACATCAGAGAATTCATACCGGAGAAAAGCCTTACGAATGCAGTGACTGTGGGAAATCATTCACTAAGAAGTCACAACTCCATGTGCATCAAAGAATCCACACAGGAGAGAAACCCTATATCTGTACAGAATGTGGAAAGGTCTTCACTCATAGGACCAATCTCACTACACATCAGAAAACTCATACTGGGGAAAAACCCTATATGTGTGCTGAATGTGGGAAGGCATTTACTGATCAGTCAAATCTCATTAAACACCAGAAAACTCACACTGGAGAGAAACCCTACAAATGCAATGGCTGTGGAAAAGCCTTCATATGGAAGTCACGCCTCAAAATACATCAGAAATCCCATGTTGGAGAGAGACACTATGAATGCAAAGAATGTGGGAAAGCCTTTATCCAAAAATCAACACTCAGTGTGCATCAGAGAATCCATACAGGAGAGAAACCCTACGTTTGTCCTGAATGTGGAAAGGCTTTTATTCAGAAATCACATTTCATTGCACATCATAGAATTCACACTGGAGAGAAGCCCTATGAATGCAATGACTGTGGGAAGTGCTTCACTAAGAAGTCACAACTCCGCGTGCATCAGAAAATCCACACAGGCGAGAAGCCCAATATATGTGCAGAGTGTGGGAAGGCCTTCACAGACAGGTCAAATCTCATAACACACCAGAAAATCCATACTAGGGAGAAACCCTATAAATGCAGTGACTGTGGAAAAACCTTCACCTGGAAGTCACGCCTCAGTATCCATCAGAAATCTCATACTGGAGAGAGACACTATCAATGCAGCAAATGTGGGAAAGCTTTCATTCAGAAAGCAACACTAAGCATGCATCAGATAATTCATACAGGAAAAAAACCTTATGCTTGTACAGAATGTCAGAAAGCCTTCACTGACAGATCGAATCTTATTAAACACCAGAAAACACATAGTGGAGAAAAACACTATAAAGCCAGTGAATGAAAAAGCCTTCACCTGGAAATCACAACTGGGTATGCATCAGGTGTCTCATAGTGGAGGAGAGGAATGCCTGATGCTGCAACCATTGTGTAGGAGGGAGTAGATATGAGAGACTGGCTTGAGTGAACAGAAGGCAAACAGAGCCAAGTATCCTTCGGTACATTGGAAACAAACTCCTGCATCACTGCAATTCTATTCATAGGGAGACCTTTTAGATAAAGCATTTGAGCAATAGTTATGTTTGGTTACATGATTGACACAGGGACTCTCAAGCTCCTAAAAATGGTAGAAATAGGGCAACCCCTTGGGTCCCCTCCCACTGTGAGAGCTTTTCTTGCCTCTCAATAAATCCTGCTTTCTCACTTTAAAAAAATGGTAGAAATAAAGATCTGAGGAGATGACTTGTCATCCCTTATGTTTCAGCTTTTAGATAAAGGACTTTATAAATTCAACACTGATTGGTTCATCATACCCTGGGACATAAAAGTATTCAATACTGGGCAAAATTATTTCAGATTTTTTGGTTGAGGAGAAGAGTTTTCATTGTTTAAACACTTGCAGGGCTTCGACATCAAAGCAAAAACAAATTTGGGCATGCAGATCTATGAGTAGAAGCCAGAGGTTTTTGTGACCGTTGACATTTAAGACACAGACAAGATTCCCATGAAAAAAATATTTTCTTTTCCCTTTGGGAAGTTACTATCGTATATATTTTTTATGTGAAACAGAATTTTTTTTTTTTTTTTTTTTTTGAGTTGAAGTCTCACTCTGTCGCCCAGACTGGAGTGCAGTGGCCGCTCCCGGTCACCGCAACCTCGACCTGCTGGGCTCTGGCGATCCTTCCGCCTCAGCCTTCCAAGTAGCTGGAACTACAGGCGTGCACTACCACGCCCGGCTAATTTTTTGATTTAGTGTAGAGATGAGGTCTCGCTAATTTGCCCAGGCGGGTCTCGAACCCACAGGCTCAGGCAATCCACTCACTTCAGCCTCCCAAAGCGCGGGATTACAGGCTGAGCCACTGAGCCCAGCTGAAACAGAATTTTTAAACTTAAAGTACGACTTCATAAATTGGGAAATTAGCATAGCTCCAGGCTATGATACAGGAAAATCGTCATTGAATGTTACAGACATCTGAAGGTGGCAGGCAGTGATCTCCTTATTAATTCCTTGCTGGGGCAGCAGGTGAATCACATTCTATAAAAGGTATGCATGCCTTCTAACCTGTGCCCCCAAAGCTAACATGTATGTAAGCTGCAGACCATAGACTCTTTATCTTCTTGTAACTGACCCTAAGACAATGGAACTGAGCCACAGCACTCTGGATTTTCAGTCTTGTTCACTGACACCTCTGCTTTCCTTGGGATTCCTGTTTGAAAAAGAATGGTTGAGAAATTGGATTTCAATACATAAACTTTTATTTTTCTTCCAATTTGGTTAAGATATATTCATTTTCTACATGCACATTAAGGGTAGTTTTGTGTAGATTGCTATGGCATAAAGTCATGTTGCATTGCAATTGGTTATTTTCGGATATAATTATAGTTTATTGCAGTTGAATAATTGGAAGACTTCTCTAGAAAGAACACTGCTTTTTTGTAACAATGATATATAGATACGTTCTCATTTTTCCTTGAACATTTTTTACAATACTCATTAAAAGGGGCTTCCTCTATAGCATGCAATCTTATTTTTCTTTTATTTTAAAATATTTTAGCCGGGCTTGGTGGCTCAGCCTGTAATCCTGCTCTTTGGGAGGCCAAGATTTTCTTAGAATATAAATATATATATATATTTTATTAAACTATAATGCATACAGAAAAGGCATATATCATAATCATACAGCTCAGGGCATTCTCACAAATGGAGCATACTCAGATCAAGAAACAAAACATGGCCAGCACCCCAGAATTCCTCCCCATACACCCTTCCAGGCCACCCCCCAAGGGTAAACACTATCCTGACTTCTAATGGCATAGAATCGCTTTGTCTGTTTTTTATTTCATATAAATTGAGTCAAACAATTATATATCATATAATTGAGTGATATACTCTTTAGTGTCTACTATCCTTCACATTATGAATGTGAGATTCATCCATATTGTTGCATATAGTTGTAGATAATTCATTCTTATTGTCATGTTGTATCCCATTGTGTGATAATTCTGCAATATAATTTATCCATTTCTACTGTTGGTAGGCATTTGGGTTGTTTGTAGCTTGAGCCTATTTAGGAATAGTGCTGCTATCTATTTGTGAACTTACGTACAAATTTCTGTTAGGAGTTGAACTGACAGGCCATAGTATATTCATATGTTCAGCTATATCTTATAAAACCAGTTGTCCAAAGTGACTGTGCCAATATATACGCCCAAAACATGGTATGGGAGCTCTAGGTGCTCCACATCCTTGTCAACACTTGGTATTTTCCATCTTTTTTACTATAGCCACCAACAGTGGGTGTATAGCAATATTTCAGTGTGATTTTAGTTTGTATTTCCTTGTCCTCCAAACCACTGTAGTATCTCCCCAGGTGATGAGTTATGTCTAGACCTGAGACCTGGCCATGTTCCTCACATGGCTGCACCCATTTTACATTCTCATCATCAGTGTTTGAGGGTTCCAGTTTCTCCACATCCTTACCAACACTGTTAGTATTGATCTTTTTTATTATAGCCATCCTAGTACATAGGAAGTGATATTGTGATATTAATTTACATTGTCTTAGCCGGGCTCGGTGGCTCAGCCTGTAATCCCGTGCCTTTGGGAGGCTGAGGTGAGTGGATTGCCCGAGCCCGTGGGTTCGAGACCCGCCTGGGCAACTTAGCGAGACCTCATCTCTACAGTAAATCAAAAAAAATGAGCCGGGCATGGTAGCGCGCGCCTGTAGTTCTGGCTACTTGGAAGGCTGAGGCGGAA